>NW_023270839.1:33022491-33243139 GCF_011800145.1 Mirounga leonina | reverse complement strand
TAAAATTCTCTTTAGAACCCTGGGCAAATCCCCTGGTTAATAACAGGACCCTTCCACCTTCACCGTCTCCATTTGCTTCTCTTCTTGGCTCTTACTGCAGATTGTCTTTCCTCTGAGAACCCAGTTTCCTTTGTGACTTTATTTCCAATGATTCATTCTTCTACATCCCATTCTTGCTTGTATCTCTGAAACAAGGGAAAGAGACCAGCACTCCTGAATCCTCACTATTTCCTCTACCCTCATTCCTTTGAGTTCCAAATTCTTTGGCCACATTATGCCCCAAGAGCATGCAAATACTCCATGCCCCAAACTGAGTTGACTCTCTTCCCTGTAAAGCTTCTTCTCTCTTCTGTATCCCCATATCCACAAATGGAATCACCATCCACCCAGTCACTTCATCCAGAAACATCCTTAAATTAGCTCTCTTGTAAACTCTGTTTGTAATCCATCATCATGTTGTCTCAGTCCTGTCTCCTTTATGCTTCTAGAACTTGTTCTTTTCTCTCCCATTGCCACAGATTTAACCCAAGCTGATATACTTTCTCATGTGGACTACTACAAGAGTTTTCTAATGGAACTGGGTTTTTCCTCTGGTCTTGTTCTGCTCCAGTCCACCCTCCACATGGCCATAAGTGACACTCTAAAATGCAGACTGGAACATATAATTCTATTGTCAGTCCTCCACTGGTTCAATCAAGCTGTGTCTCAGTTGAAGGATCAGGCCAAGTGGGATGGGGTGGAGTCTATGGGTGACTTTCCTAGGAAATATTTCCTGGGTTTTTCCAGGTAGAATGTGCCACTTCCTCCTTTGTACCTTCTCTCACACATACCCTGTATATTCTTCTACCGCAACACCCATAACACTACAACACCCAGTTGTTCATATGCGTGTTCTTTTCTTATGCAAAGAAACCCTCTTGAAAACAAAGACTATGCAGCAGAGGATACTGATGCCTTGCCCTATGACCCTTTTGCTGACTCTGAGCTTCCCTGCAGCTACAGGGGACAAGTTGCTGTGCACAATGACATCTTCTTAGCTCAAGTGTTATGTTGATCTACTTTGCTGCCTGAGGGCTTTCTCCTCTGCCGTAGGAATTTGCTCTGCTCTGCAGAGCAGAAATGCCAGGGATGTATTGCTTCCAGGAGAGAAGGCTCGACCAATGAGTGACAGAAATCTACGGATAAATGCCCCAGCTTCCTGGCCCTTGACAGAACAATTCTGAGGCATGTTCTACATAGTTCCAAAGAGGATTAACAGAGGGATTCAGCCTCAGTTGTCCACAGTGCTTACCCACTCAGTAATGTACCCTTTACTGGCTTTTATCCCTCTCCTGTCATGACTTTCCCTGATTTTCCCCTTATATCCCTGGGATCATCCCCCAAGTAAACCAACTGCACCTTAATCCTCATCTCAGTATCTGCATTAGGAGGGATTTCAAACTAAGACTGAGAATTTCTTATTCATTTCATTGATACATTTTAAGAGCTTAATAAGTTTAATATATGAGTAAAAGAATAAATCCATGAGGGATATAATGATTCCCAGAGCCAGGGGGGAAGTTGTCCCATAGTCAGATCTGATGAGCAGGGATAGGACAGCAGGGAGTGAAGAGTGGTCCCAAATGGAGCCAGTGGTCATAAAGAGGCTGGAGCCAGAGAATGTGCAGAAGTTGGGGCAAAATCTGAAAAGCGAACCCATAAACAAACTAGCTGAATGGTCCAAGATTAGTAGGGACCACAAGGGTTTGTTTATTTAGGTCTAGAAGGGGCAGGTAGGGGTCACAGGTGGAGGTCAGAGTTGGAGTGATTTCTCTGAGCAACAAGGCAGAGCAGGGCATCCTGTAAAACAATTACACACAGCTCTCATTTATCTGTAAGTGATGACCGCCCAGCTTAATCTTTTCCCTCAGCTTACAACCTCAGTCGTCATGAACTAGCTCATGAGCTCACTTATTGTTCAAGGCTCATCTATCATCACTTCCCTTAGGAATCCGGCTCAGGGTTCCTACACAGCCATAGTTTAATATATGGTACCCAGCTATGCCATGTCATCTCTAGCTTCCATGCCTTTGCCTGTGCAATTTCCTTGGTGCAGAAAAGCTTCCCTGACTCCGTCATCCTATTTCACTTCCAATTGTCCTTCAACACTAGGCTCTAATGTTACCTCTTCCAGAAGACTGTCCCTGACCTCCTCCCCACTATTTCACAAACTCAGGGAAGTCTCTTTTTGTATACATAATACATGTACACAGAGCCATCAGCACCACCCATCCTAATTGGCTTCTCTATCTCCTTTATTAAACTGGGAGCTCTTTGATAGTAGAAGCTTCAACTTACTTCTCCTGATAGCCAACTTTTTCTTAGGACTCTGGCACAAAATTTAGCGCATTTAAAGTAGCTGCAGCAACATAGCTTTTATCTTCCCAATTCACTACATAAAAGCAGAGAGAATGACTGGATAGCAAAACCAAAAGTCCATGATCAACAATTATAGCAAAAATAAGTGACAAAGCCTCCCCACAACTTCCAAACTATAAAGAGGAGGGAACAAACCACCAATAGCTACAAAATATAAGTTCTATTGACTTCTTCTGCAGAGGGGGAATCATACCAGACTTTTTGACAACAAAAAAAAGTGTCTAAACTTATTATTGGGCTCAACCTTTCAGGCTGAAGAGTTTTGAGATTTTCAGTTAGCATTCTAATGAGTTTCTTAAAAAGAAGGCTTTTAAAAAATCACTTTATTTTCATACAAATCAAAACCACAATGAGATACCACCTCACACCAGTCAAAATGGCTAAAATTAACAAGACAGGAAACAACAAATGTTGGCAAGGATGCGGAGAAAGGGGAACTCTCTTACAACATATTACTGTCATTTACAACTTTGAAAAATGCCCACTGTTGCAAAAAGAACTTGTCAGCACATGTTTTGAGTCTCTCATATCATACTTTTAATTATCTTAAAGAATGTAAACCTTTCACATTTCTAGCCCTCACTTTTATTTTTGGTTCCTTCTTTAATTCCTGAAACGGAATGAGTGAGTATGCCAGGGCACAGAGTTAAGAGGATTAGAAGAAACACAGTGGTCCTAATAAAAATCAAAACAACAACAAAAACCATTTCAAATTCCAAGTCAAGAGAGCAAGCCCATGCCAATTTAATGTATGCACATCCAAATTCTTATTTTTGGCCAAGACCCATGCTCATACACCTGGCAACAAATTCCACCTCTGACCAAGAAACTTAAGTTTCTAAACTGTTTATATTGGTCTCCGTTAAGTAACCACCCAAATATCATCAACAAAGAGAGAGAGACAACTAATTCAATTGAGTAGAACCAATGTCAAGGTCCTGAAACACGTAGATTTATAGCACAAACAAATAATGAGACAAATAGACAAGTCCTTAAAATGGAACCATGTTTGGAGACTAAACCAAAGGCCGACAACCTCTCTCCAGCATGAACTGAAAGAGAAGAGGAACTGAATTAGGAACTGACAAAATTAAAGTGTCTGCAGAGAAAAATTGTCGCCAGAGTCGGAGGAACTGCCCAGGTGTATTCTGGAGAAAAGAAGAACAGAGTGGGACATGATAACTATCTTTGAATGTATAAAGGGATTTGAGGTGGAAGACAAAGCAGATGACTCCAGAGGTAGGACTAGGATCAAGAGGTGGCATTAATAAGGAGGCATATTTGAGTTCCCTTAGGAATGGAACATTGATTTGTTCATACCATGCCTGTCTTGGGCTTAATGGCAAAGATGTGTGACTCGACCCATTTAGAAGTCACAGAAGGGTCTGTGACCCTTCACGGTGGGTTTGGAGGCAGCTTGCTCTTGTTACCTTCATCACCACTTCCTCCCTAGCGCTACATGTGCCCCAAAGCCCTGTCTCCTGCTGCTGCCACCTCTGTGAGTGGAGGCACTTCTTTGCCATCATTTCCCTGGGGATGCTTCTCATGAGGTCGGGTAGAATTCTCCCCCAAGGGATTACAACTCTTGACCAATTTGAGACTGTTAAACCTTTGAATGACCTGAGGGCCGACTGCTGGTTTCAACGCAAGGAAAGCCAAAGGTCAGCCCTTGCTTAAGCTAATCCTGTATAAACTATAATTAGCAAATATTTCTCTACAATATCTAATATTTGAATGCCACCCTTTGTAAGTTTCTAGTGCTGGTTTATTTTATAAAATTTATATCCCATTGACCATCAAGGATCCAATCACTATCTTACCAGGAGTTCATGTTACTTATCTTTGAGTCTTGTTGCCCAACATATAACCAGGCTCTTAGGCCTAACAATACTGAGTGAATGAATGAAGTCTACAGGCAAATATGAGGTGCTAACAGGAAAAGAAGAAATGAAAGGTAATGTGGGTACTCACCTTCCACTATTTATCATTGTTTCGTGGTCCCGTTTTTGTAAAAATTCCACTCACCCTTAGAGATGTAGGTTTGTTTTCCTTTTTTTTTTTTTAATGAGAGGGAACTTCTAAATTTTTTTCAAACAGGTAAGTGACTAGACTGAAAAGGACACTTTGATGGAAATCCATAAAATACTCACTCAATGGTAAGGACTGGAAGTGAACGTATATGTCATGGGTCAGCTCAGGGAACATAAAGATAGTCTAGCTTCTGCTTAGATGAAGCACCTGGAGGGAGTAGGTGGCAGCACTTTTATTCACTTACCTTCCAAACAGAGGCCCTGGCCTGCTTAATGCCTGGCTGCCATAGCAAAGCTTTCTTCTGAAATGCAGCAGGCACCAGCTCTCTTCCTACCTTCCCTAGGCCACTGTATATTTAGAGTAATAAAGAGAAAAGATGAAAATTTAAAATTCTTTATTCTTCCTTTATCTCTGTACAACATAGCTCATCTTAAAAGTTTGGACAAATATAGCCATCTTTAAGGATACATTAATAGAAAACAAAATAAAATCACCAGGCATATGAGAAGATTCTGCTCTTAAAAAAAAAACCGTTTTATGCAATAGGAGCAAATGTTTTCTTATAAAAAAATTAGCTTCTTATTTTAAAAAAAAAGATAACTTTAGATAATTTCTAATTCATGATTTCAAGATGACCTAAGAGCAAAAGAAGGAATTTCTGAGATCAAGAAATAAATGCACAGAGATGAAAACTCAAAAACCACAGTGGAAGACTTCCAGGTGAACCTGGTGGACTGAAGTAAGATCATTTTTTCCTCCCCCAATTCCTTAGGAAATTAACTAAAAATAAAGGGTCAAAGATTCGTGAGCAGCAACCAATCAAGGAAGGAGTACAACACTCAACAAACGGTACTGAAGAAAACATGGAGAATATGAGTGTGAGGCAGTCCAGTATGGCTGTAACCTGGCCCCCACCTCTCGGAGGCCCAGTGAAGGGAGAAGGTGAGTGAACTCAACCCTGGGGATCCTCATGAATAGTCCCCAATTTGTAAGGAGGATACTAACAAGTCAGGAACCTTCGTAAAAGCAAAGCAAAAGCCCTAAAAGCAGATGCTCTACCCTGTCACCGTGGAACCCTAGCAAAGGTTGGAGGGACTGGAGGACTTGCCATCATCAGGGGCATGCTGCTGGGTTTAGTGGCGGTCAGCTGGCATCCACAGAAGTGGTGCTCCCCCCTGACCAGAGGATGGGCCCTGGTGGACGATGTGTGTGTTCATTTCCCATAGCTGCTGTAGCAAATTACCACAAATGTAATGGCTTGAAACAACAGAAATTTATTATATTACTGTTCTGGAGATCAGGAGTCTTAAGCTATTCAGAGTGAACCAAAAAGAAACAAACAAGCCAAAAAAAAAAAAAGAGGGAAAGAGATTAAAGCAATTAGAGAGAAGGAAACAGAGGAGACAACCCAACATAAGGATAATTGCTATCTCTATTAGAAAGTCTGAAAAATAAGACAGAGAAAAAAGAGCTTTCAGAGAATATTTTAAGTATCTCTAAAGTAAATGAAAAATTGAATCTTCGAATTGAAAAGACAAACCATATATACCAGTAAAAATAATACAGAATGATAAATAAGGGCATTTCTAGTTGATGAGGAGAGAATTCTTCAAGCGAACAGGCAGAAAACGAGACCTATATTTATATACACAACACACATAACCAATTAGTTGTTTATATAAGGTATAAAGACTGATACTGTGAAGTCTAAAATATCATGTAGTTGAACCTTCTGGGAGCAACCATTTGAGGAAATAGAAGACTTCAGGGGTTGAAATCACATGGTTTTTACTTTTGATGGTTTGATAAATAACTATGTAGTCATTTATACCTGGAGAGGGACAGCATGGCCTTAATAAGTGCATGTAATATGTGAACCCTCATATGACCTAGGTAGGTATGACTTTGGCCTAACACAGATTCAGTTTAGCTTCAGCCTGGTTGGAACAAGGATTAGGTTATCAGGAACTACATCATTAACTCCAGGAAAATTTTACCTCAAAATAGGCAGAGCTTCAAGGTACAGGTGTTTTCATTGCTTTTATTTGGTTTATCAGCAAAGTTAGCAACCATGACTTTAGACTGTAAAGATAGCTAGGCCCATTCTACTTGGGCTACAAAGCATTAACATGTGAGTTTCTCACCAGGCCGAGTTAGGAAGAACCAGATAAGCCCCTTTGTGTTTGAGCTGTTGCTAGGGCCAAGAGAAGTAATGGTGAATGAATTAGCCTTTTAGAATTACAAAGTTTGTTCAGAGGTTATGGTGCTCTCAGGTTGGCCCTGGTTTTGTCTGTTTTGTCAGCTATGACCATGGTTTGAGATCTGGTTTCTTCTACAAAATTGTCCATCATTTAATTGTATTCACGAACAAATCAAAAAGAATAGAAGCTTTTATTATAAAGAGACTATGGTATTCTTCTTGGGCTCCACAAGAGAAATTTCTTCATGATATTATTACAAACATAAAAGTGAAGGAGAAAATAGAAAAAGTCTATATCTAGAATATTGTTTTGGGGAATAAAGTATGCTTAGGAAATGAAGAAGATATTGCTTGAAAGGACTAGATGTGGATGCAGGTTTTGTGGGGAGTGAAGATATACAATTTGGGTGTTTCTTTAAGAAAAAGAATACAACATTTTAAATGCAAAATTAATGACTCAAGTTCTTAACTTTAAATGGAATCCAACTTACCAGTCTTTTTTTGTGTGTTTTTTTAAAAAATATCTTGTTTAAAAAAATCCTTCCCAAATCCTAAGGTCATGAAGATACTCTTCTATATAATCTTCTTAGAGAATTCTAATTTTGCCTTTTATATTAGATTTTTAATCATCTAGTACTGATTTTTCTGTATGGTGTCAGGTAGAAATCTAACCTCATTTTTCCTCATTTGGATAGGTAACTGTTTCAGCCCCATTTGTTTAAAAAGTCTTTCTTTTTCCCCACTGCCCTGTAGTGATAGATCTGTTTCTGGGCTCATATTCATTCCAGTAGTCTATTTCTTTATCCCTGAACAACTGTCACACTAGCTTAATTACTATAGCTTTATTATAAATCTTGATACATGGTAGAGCAAGTTCTCCCAACTGGTTCATTTTTAAGAGTATCTTTGATCTCCTGGGTATTTTGTATTTCCATATACCTTTTAGACCCAGTCTGTTAAGTTCCATGAAAATTTCTATTGGGATTTTTATTGGAATTGCATTGAGTATATTAATCATGTGGGCCAAACTGGCATATTTACAATATTAAGTCTTTTAAACCATGAACATTAAATATCTCTTGTTTATATAAGTGTGATGCTAATATTAGATAAAAACCAGTTTCTCTTTGGTATTTGCCAGTTGAATTTTGACTTTTTGTTGTTGTCTTTTTTTTTTTTTTTTGATAACTGTTGATTGTCTTTCAGCAATTCTGGGAAAATTCTCAACCTCGTGGCTCTTCAAATACTGACTCTTCCCAATTCTATTATTCCTCTCTGAAACTCCAATAGCACATTCGTTAGTCCTTCACAATCTAGCCTCTGTGGATCTTTACCACATATTTTCATATTTTACTTTATTTCATATTTTCCATCCTTTTATTTCCTTGAACTATATTCTGGAAATTTTCTTTGACACTATCTTCAGGTTCACTAGCTCTCTCTTGAACTATGTCTAATCTTTTCTTTAATATCAAATTTAAAATTTTTACTTTCAATCATATTTTTATTTTCTAGAATTTCTATTTGGCTCTTTTTTTTTTCAAGTCTTCTTCATTGTTTTTATAGTCTCTTGTATATGTTAAAATCTTCTTTTTACCTCCTAAAGCATGTTAAACATATTTTTAATACATATTGAGAATGAATTTTCTATTTTTTGCTAATTCCAATACCTGAAGTCTTTATGACTCTAATTATGCTATGTATTGTTTCTGCTGGCTTTTTCTCATAACTTATTTTCTTGTGTTCTATGATTTTAACTATGACTTCATAAGTGGAAATTCTTTGAGACCCAGGCTAAACTTTTGTTCCTTTAGGAAGGATTTGTGCTTACTTATGCAGGTTGCGGGGAGGATTATCTTTCCAGGCTCCTTTTATTTTTACTTCACAATGATACTTATATTTATATTTTTGAAACAATCTCAAATTTACACAAAGTTGCAAGAATTATACAAAGAACTACATCCCTGAACTCTTTGTAAGTAAGTTGCCAAGTGATGTTCCATTGCTTCTATTTACCCTAGTGTTGCCTACACACAAGGACATTCTCCCACATAGATGTGATACAACCATCAAAATCAGGAGGTTAACATTGATATATTACTATTACCTAATCCTCAGACCCCATTCATGCCTCAGCAATTGTCCCAATAATGTCTTTTATAACAGAAGAAGCCAGTCTAGAATCATGTGTCACATCTAGTTATCACACTAATTCTTCAGTCTCCTTCAATTAGGAAGAGTTCCTCAGTTTTTCTGGACTGTCTTGATCTTGACACTTTTAATCATGACAGAACAATTTGCTTTGTAGAATGTCCCATAACTCGGATTTGTATGATGCGTCTTTATGATTAAACTGAGAGAGAACACAACAAACCAGGCAAGCTTCTGGGACTGAGAGTAGAAAATAAGCTCAAGAACTAAGGTAAAAGGTAAGCCCTGGCCCAAAAGAATGGTTTTCTTTAGAAATAACTAATATTAGTGAGATGACTTTAAAAAAATTAGATGTTGAGGTTGAGTAGGGGGAAGTTGAAGCAGTCACGTCCCATGGCCTTACCCCATCGCTCCAAATATCTTAAAAGGCAAGTCTCCTTCCACTTCCTCTTCACCCACTCACTTCCACTCCCACCATTTCAGAGAAGAAATTCCCCTTTAAAGGTCACCAATGAACTTTTAATCATCAAATTCTAAGGTCACCAATGAACTTTTAATCATCAAATTCTATAGCCTTACTATTCACTCTCCTTGACCTTCCTGTAGAAAGTGATACAATGGACCACTCCCTTCATCATTTTTTTTCTTAAACAGCTAGACTGAGATATAACTCACATACCATACAATTCATTCAAATAAAGTATACAATCCAATAGCTCTTAATATGTTCACAGAGTTGTGTATTCATCATCACAATCCATTTTAGAACACTTCATTACCCCCAAAAGAAACCCTACTCTCTGTAGTTGTCACCCTCCAATCCTTCCACCTGCCCCCAAGTCCTAGGCAACCACTAACTGCTTTCTGCCTCTACGGATTTGTCTATTTTAGACAATTTATATAAATAAAATGTCATATGTAGTCCTTTGTGACTGGTTTCTTTCACTTAGCATGTTTTCAAGGTTCATTCATATTGTAATGTGTAACAGTCCTTCATTCCTTTTTATGATTGAACAATATGCCATTGTACTGATACACCACATGTGTTTATCCATTCATTAGTTGATGAACATTTGATTTGTTTCCATTTTTGGCTATTATGAATAATGGTGCTTCTCTTCATCTTAAAACTCTTCCTTCTTGGGGCACCTGGGCCAGGCTCTGTCATTAAGCGTCTGTCTTCGGCTCAGGTCATGATCCCAGGGTCCTGGGATCGAGCCCTGCATCGGGCTCCCTGCTCGGCGGGGAGCCTGCTTCTCCCTCTCCCACTCCCCCCTGCTTGTGTTCCCTCTCTCGCTGTGTCTCTCTCTGTCAAATAAATAAATAAAATCTTTAAAAAAAAAAAAAAACTCTTCCTTCTTTTGGCTTTGACATCACTGTATGTCATAGTACTTTAATGGTTTTTCTGTTACCTTCTGAAGAAGGAAGGAAGGAAGGAAGGGGGAGAGAAAGAGAGAGAAAGGAAAGAAAGAAAGAAAGGAAGAAAGAAAGAAAGGAAGGAAGAAAGAAAGGAAGGAAGAAAGAAAGATATGGATTTGTTTTTCTGTCTCAATCTCTGCTCATCTCTTTTTAAGATTTATTTGTTTATTTTTAGAGAGAGAGCATGAGTAGGGGACAGGGCAGAGGGAGAGGGAGGAGGAGAGAAGCAGACTCCCCACTGAGCACAGAGCCTGATGAGGGGCTCGATCTCATGACCCATGAGATCATGATCTGAGCCAAAATCAAGAGTTGGACACTTAACGGACTGAGCCACCCAGGTGCCCCTCTGCTGATCTTTTTAACTGGAGGCAAACCATATCCAGTGATTTCAAGCCTGGATTTTTATTTTATTTTTATTTTTAAAAAAGATTTTATTTATTTATTTGTCAGAGAGAGAGAGCACAAATAGGGGGAGCGGCAGGCAGAGGGAAAAGCAGGATCCCTGCTGAGCAAGGAGTCTGATGCAGGACTTGGTCCCAGGACCCTCGGATCATGACCTGAGCCGAAGGCAGACGCCCAACCAACTGAGCCAACCAGGCATCCCCAAGCCTGGATTTTTAGATGCTTTTTCATATGTTCCATTCCTGCCAAAGCTACCATTTTCCATCTTTCAAGGACCAAACAAAACCTTCCAAATCTTCACAGTTCATCTCAAATGCCACCAAAAAATTTCCCATAACCATTCTAAACTAAATTTATGCATGCTTTGTTTTTGCCACTCTTACAACACATACTTTACATTATAAATATGTGTGTTTTCACTATGTTCCCTAACAAACTTAGTCTTTGAGGGTAGAAACTAAGTCTTATCTTGTAGCACCTTGCAAACTTGACTTATTCAAAGTAGGGCTGGATAAATATTTATTTGTGAATCTACTTGAAGGAAATCATGTGAATTGACTCAATATTTCCAAAAAACATCTAGACAATTGGGGGAGAGCTATTTTGGAATTCTAAATTATCCAGAATCCAAAACTTCAGTTATTTTTAATTAGGGGCATGACCATAGAGAAGATAATTATTGTTTTCTGACTAATTCCTATCATATAGTTTTTAAAGGTTTTACTTATTTATTTATTTGAGAAAGAGAGAGAAACCATGAGTGGGGGGAGGAACAGAGGGAGAGGGATAAGCAGACTCCAGGCTGGGTGCGGAACCCATCATGGGGCTCGATCCCAGGATCCTGAAATTATGACCTGAGGTGAAATCAAGAATTGGATGCTCAAAAGACTGAGCCACGCAGGCACCCCTTCCTATCATATTTAATTTGAGACAATGACTCATTTTTTTAAAATGTACTGTGACTCAACACTAACTAAACCTCTAACTAATTATCTATGTATATGAAGTGAATGGTGAGTGACTCACAAAAGTAGTTGATTCACTAGAGTTAGGGGCATCATAGTTTCCAAAACAGTGCTAGATCATAGCCTTTTATAAAACAACAACAACAACAACAACAAACAACAACAAAACAATACAGCCATATTCAATGGCAATGTAAGCTAACGGAATTCTATGGTCAAATGAATGGAACTTCCACCATGTTCACTATATGTCTGGGTTTGTGGCAGAGGAAGACTTTTGAGACTGATGGTAAAATAGCGAAACAGACATCATTAGTCATTCTCAAAAGACTGCTAACTCTGCACCCTTTATGAAGCATTCTTGTCTATAAAATTTGGACATGAACATAATCAAGCCTCTAGATCCAACCACCAGTTTACAGGAAATGCAGGAGATAGGGAAACAACTTAAATAGCACCATGAATCCAGAACAACAGCTGAATTCAGAATGTAGATAATTCTATAACACAAATAACATCTTTGTTTTTAAAAAGTCAGTGGCATAAAGTAAAAAAATACAAGAAATTGGGGACTATTTTTAAAAAAAAGAAACTTAAGAGATATAATAAATGCAGTATGTGGGTCTTGTCTGAATCCTTATTCCAACAAATTGACTAAAAATAGTCACTTTAAGATAATCAACAACATTTGCAAATTGACCAGATTATAGATGATATTAAGGAATCATTCTTAATTCTGTTAGGTGTAATAATGACATGGGGGTAAGTTAGAGATGCATACTAAAGTATTTACATGTAACAGAACAAAATGTGTTGATAGGTAAAAGGAGTTGACAAACTGTTGACATGTGTTGAACAGTGGGTAATGGGTACATTGGGTTTGTTAGAATTCTCCTTTTCCTTCTGTGTATGTTTGAAAATTTTCATAATAAAAAGATTTTTTAAAAATTCCTAATACAGCAGAAGTGGATTTAATGAAGGTATGCCATGTACTTTCTATAGTTAAGGCCCTGTAATAGGTGTAACACTTTTATACCTTATGTAATTCTCAGTATAATCCTGAGAGAGGTATTCCTCTCCTGATTCTATATATGAGGAAGCAGAGGCTCAGAGAGAGTAAAGAATGACTAGGCCTCACAGGGTTGGTAAACAGCAGAATCAGAATGCAAATCCAGATTCTTTGACTGCAAATCCCAAACTCTCATAGCTGCATCACAGCTATTTCATAATCTTATCAATAATTTTAACATGAGTTTTAGCCACATAAATTAAACTGATCATTATTTTATGTGATTTATCTTTTTAAAAGATTTTATTTATTTATTTGAGAGAGAGAGAGAACAGGAGCAGAGGGAGAAGGAGAGGGAGAGGGAGAAGCAGACTCCCCGCTAAGCAGGGAACCCTATGCGGGGCTCAGTCCCAGCATCCTGAGATCATGACCTGAGCTGAAGGCAGATGCTTAACAAACTGAGGCACCCAGGCACCCCTCTTTTATGTTATTTATGATGGGAAGACAGAGCACAAGACAAGGTTATGGAAAAATTCAGAAGTTCATTTCTTTCTTATAAGGGAATAAATTATTTTTTTTAGAAATTTTCTTATTTTATTTTATAAGATTTTATTTATTTATTTGAGAGAAAGAGAGAGAGCGCACACACGAGCCGGGGGAGGGGCAGAGGCAGAGGGAGAAGCAGACTCCCCACTGAGCAGGGAGCCTGACCCGACACAGGGTTCAATCCAGGACCCTGGGATCATGACCTGAGCCCAAGGCAGACGTTTAACTGACTGAGCCACCCAGGTGCCCCTAAGGGCATAAAATCTTAAAAAGAAGGTGAGGAAATGTTGAGTATTACTGATCAAAGGGGAAATCTACTTTAGGAGAAGGAGAACAAGAAGGAGAGAGAACAATGCATTCTGGGAAAACAGGAGATCAGACAAGATAGTTCTGGAGATCGCTGATACTGAACTGCACCGACTCTACTCTCCATTGCCCTGGATGTGCCTCCCTCTCCTATGTTAATGATATTTTACTGAGAAAAACCACTGCAAATGAGCAACAGCATGATTAGAGCTACTTGATTATGCCCATCCATGCACGAGCATGTCCCTCCACTTCAACCTCCCGGTGCCTCCAGGGCTGACTGATCTAGGAGATGTGAACCTAGTTTTCTTGCCCTGTCAGCACATGCTTAGCTGTTCCTTCCAACCTCCCTCCTTTCTTTCTGTTCCAGTCTTCTACTGACTGCCTCCTTGAAAAAGCCAAGTTACAGCTATTTTCAAGTTCAATGGTCAAAAACTTTCGAAGTAAACCCAGGGAAAATACTCTGATCAATCTTGGCATTTTCCGGCAGATCCACTTTCTGGGTCCCACCTGGTTCTATATCATGTAAGTATAACAGCACCTGGCAGGTCAATGACAAGTCAAAAAGGGCGCTCTCGGGTGTGGCTTTACTTTTCACTTACCTTCCCAGCAATCCAGCTGAATGCCCAAGAGGATTTTTTACAAGCTATCACACTTCAAGCAGCAGTCTATGCAGGTCTCCAACTGCCAGGGACAATGTCTTCGGGAAATTCTGGGGATTTACATAATACTAGTAAGAGACCACAGCTCCTACCCAGTAGACAGGTTAACATAAAATAGTCTAAATAGTCACGCGATGCCTCCCCCCATCCTTGTCCCATTCCCATGTTGAAGTCCTAACCAACCCCCACTCAGAATGTAACCATATTTGGAGATAAGGCCTTTTAAGAGATGATAAAGTTAAAATGAGAAACTAATCTAATCTGACTGGTGTCCTTATTTTTTTTTTTTTAAGATTTTTTATTTATTTATTTGAGACAGAGAGAATGAGAGACAGAGAGCATGAGAGGGAGGAGGGTCAGAGGGAGAAGCAGACTCCCTGCCGAGCAGGGAGCCCGATGCGGGACTCGATCCCGGGACTCCAGGATCATGACCTGAGCCGAAGGCAGTCGCTTAACCAACTGAGCCACCCAGGCGCCCTGGTGTCCTTATAAGAAGAGGAAATTTGGACACACAAAGACATACCGGAGATGTGCTCACACAGAGAGAAGACCATATGAAGAGGCAGCTAGAGGGCAGCTACCTTCAAGCCAGGGAGAGAGACTTCAGAAAAAAAACAAACCTCCTAGCACCTTGATCTTGGACTTCCAGCCTCCAGAACTGTGAGAAAATACATTTACATGTGTAAGCCATCCAGTCGATGGCATTTTGTTATGGTAGCCCTAGCAAACTAAAGCAGGTCATCACCTATTGTGTCAAGATACCATGATGACTGAAGAGACAGAGATTTTTCAAGTTCCAGACAATGGGCTTCTTAAATTTTGGTTGGAAAATTAGACTGTGAAAGAAAAAAAAACCAAAAACCTCAGCTATCTACATATCCACACATAACCACACATATATGTGTGCTACTAAATTGCTAAACTGATTCCATACTGATTCCTTTAGGTTCCTGGAATTGTAATAATAATAATAATAATAATAATAATAATAATAATAATAATGCTTAAATAGCATTTACTATGTTCCAGGCAATGTTCTAAGAACTTTATCTACATTAACTCATTTAACCCTAACCACAAACTCACACAATACACACTGTTATTATCTACATTTCGAAGGTGAAGTAACTTAAGGCACAAGGAGGTTAAATAATTCCTCAAGGTCACAGAACTAACAAGGGGCAGAGTTAGGATCTGAATCCAAACAGTTGGCTCCAGTTTTTAAGCACCAGAACTGTCCACAAATTCTCACAATGGAATGGAAAGTGACTGAGTGCTCACACAGGGCTAGTGAAAACGATCTCATATTAAAAGGCTTAGCAGCCAAGATCTGAACATCCAGCCATTTGGGTACAACCTGTCAGTTTGTCGCTGTGCGGATAAATACAAATTAAGTGATCATAACCGACAAAAGCAGTTTGCCTTCAATGACAGCCATTGTAAAGATATGACCTCAGTCCATCATACTTTCTGGTACACAGTGAAAAGAATTCTGAATTTGGAAAACTAAAATACCTAGCATCAGGGCTCTGCTTTATCACTGAGAGCCATTTAACCTTGAGCATGTCGCCTAACTTAGGATCAGGAAAGTTTTCCTAACTATAAAGTAGAGATAAAATACTACTTTGCGGATTTAATGCGAGGATTCAGTAAGGTCATGAATATGAAATATCCGAGCAGAAAGAAATTGCTCAATAGGGAAATTCTGAAAAAGTTGAAACAAAAATTAACAAAATGAATAAAATTGCACGACAGTTCATGTAAGATATTATTGCCAACTACTTCTAGATAAATTTAGAGATAAGTCTAATATTTAGCAGGAAGAATGAAGCATAAATGAAGTGCAAGAAAAATTTTAATTCGTTTTATTTTTGGCCTGTATTGCTTTTCTAAATATCTCTTAGATTTTACATTCTACAATATATACTTGGCAATTGGCAATGGTTAAAGAGTCTTTCTTTAAGTGGTGAATGATATTATACCGTGAACACTATATGACCAAATCATATGTATTAAAAAACACATCATTACTCCTTAGGTATTTACAGTCATCTTTGGTGTCAAATAGTACTCAGTAGTATAAATCATATAAGTCTCTGGATTATCATTATTTCACTCATCTATATTGAAAAAGCCAGGGGCGCCTAGGTGGCTCAGTCGTTAAGCGTCTGCCTTCAGCTCAGGTCATGATCCCAGGGTCCTGGGATCGAGCCCCGCATCAGGCTCCCTGCTCCGCTGGAAGCCTGCTTCTCCCTCTCCTACTCCCCCTGCTTGTGTTCCCCTTTCTCGCTGTGTCTCTCTCTGTCAAATAAGTAAATAAAATCTTAAAAAAAAAAAAAGAAAAGAAAAAGTCAGGCTCTCCCTTCCTAACAGTTGAGATCCTCTTTCCCCTAAACATGTCCTCCCATGCCCCCTACAGATCTCCAGGACTAAGGTTTCCTCTGAACCCAGATGCCCATGAGCTAGAGGCAACAGAAACTCTAGATTATAAAACTGGCACCATGACCTTCATACTTGGAGAGAAAGCAAGGAGAAGACACCAGCTAGGAGGAGTGTGCTGTTGACCACCAGACATCATTAGGAAGGAATGAGGGCACCATGAAAATACACTCTAAAAGTCTAGGATCTGGATATAAGAAAGGAGAGAAAACGGCTGGGATCAGGGAGAGTGAAAGAGAATCAGTTCAAGCATCTTGCTGTCTTTACTGACTGTCGTCATTTGGGTACATAAAAATAAGAGAGTTCCTAAACCAAACTAAAATTAAGAAAGTTTGGGCGCCTGGGTGGCTCAGTTGGTTGAGCGACTGCCTTCGGCTCAGGTCATGATCCTGGAGTCCCGGGATCGAGTCCCACATTGGGCTCCCTGCTCGGCAGGGAGTCTGCTTCTCCCTCTGACCCTCCTCCCTCTCATGCTCTCTGTCTCTCATTCTCTCTGTCTCAAATAAATAAATAAAATCTTTAAAAAAAAAAATTAAGAAAGTTTGCCTAGAAAATCGAAAATGCTTTCCTGCCCTACCATTCCCTCTGGTCTGGATAACTGTAATAGCCTCCTACCTCTTTTCCCAGCCTCTAAACTACCCCTTTCCCACCATCCTATTTCCATATCACACCAGGGCTATCTTTCTAATTTGCAATTCTTACGCCACCTCCTTGATGAAAACACCTTCACTGGCTTAAAACCCAAGTGGCTTAAAATTATAATAATCATTTATTTTCTCTCAGGGTCACTGTGGGTAGAAATTCAGGCAGAAATATAGCAGGGATGATTTGTTACTGCTTTGCAATGTCTGGGGCCCTGCCAGAAGACTCACTGTCCAAAGTCATCTGAAGGCCAGTTCATCCCACATCTGGGCCTAGCTGGGACCAGGAGCCAGAACACCCACACTTGGCTTCTCCATTTGATCTGGCCTTCCTCACGCATGCTGACTTCTAAAGACAAGGGTCCAGAAAGAGAGGGAGGGAGGCAGGAGGAGAGGGAAAGAAGGGGAGAGGAAAGGCGGGTGGGGTGGAAGCCACCTTGTTTTCTATGAACCAGCCTTAGAAATCTTGGAAGTCATGTAGCATCACTCCTGCCACATCCTATTGGTCAGGGAGGTTTTAAAGGTAGCCCAGGTTTGAGGAGAGGGAACTGAGACCTCACCTCTGGATGGTGGATTGTAGATCCTGTGGGATGGGATATATATTGGTGAAGTCATTCTGAAAAATGATATCACTTGAAAAATACAGTCTGCCACATGGTAGACCCTTCACCTCCCACCTATCCTTTCAGCACCACTTCCTTCTACTCTTTGCCACTCACTCTACACTTTCCATACTGACCTTCTGTTTTGCTTAGTTTTTTCCTTTGAACATGACAAACCTTTCCATGCCTCTGTACCCATGTGTATGCTGTTTCTTATACTTGGAATGTCCTTCCTTCTCCATGTTAACTCCCTAGTAAAAACCTTCCCACGCTTCAAGTCCAAATTCAAGTGTAGCATCTCTGTAAAGCCTTCTTGTCTCAGCCCAGAGAAAGTTAATTATTCTGTTCCCTAGGATCCTATGTATGTTAAACATACCTCTGTCTTACAGTATTATCTGGCTGGCTTTTCATCCTCACCAGACTGTGAGCAAGTCAAAGAAAAAGACCAAGCCCTGTTATTTATTATTATTATTTGCATATTTTCCTGTTCTCTTCTGGTTGCCAAATATTCCACATGGTGCTTACTTAACACAAAGTCCCCACTCATTAAATATAAGTTGAATGGCTGAAGAAAACTTTAAGGCAACCTTTGGAAAAATTATCATTTCAAGGGCAAGGTGGCTTCCTTGACCTTCTGCTGCAATTATTTTTTTCTACTTCTACTGCTGCTTGAAATAATTTACTTTTTTTGCCTTAGAGAGATAAAGAGAGAGAAAGCTGGATAGTACAAATGCCTGGTGAAAGCAAAACATTGCCTCAGTCAAAGTATGGCTGATGACAGCCATTTCTATGTATCTAGAGAAGAAAGGGTTGAGAACAAGTACTCACCGAAGGGATGAAGAGGTGAGGACACTAACAAGCCAGGAAAGAGAGCAAAAAGGGAAGGCTATAAACACCAGCAACAAATTCTGCTGCACTCATAATTCTGCCTTCAGTCAACTCTTGCTCACTTTCAGCTGTCTCTGAACAACTAAAAGCTGGGGGCAAGAGGATCATGTGTTCAGCCTAGGATTTTCCTCTCTCCTGATCTTCTATTCCCTTCTCCAGCCCCTGCTGCCCAAGAGTTGCTGCTGTTGTGGCTCTGCGGGGCTGATGGGAGTGGGAGGCCCTACCCACCAGCACTGCACACTCCCAGGAGCCCCAAGGTGGACCTTAGGGTAGGCTCTGGCATGGGCACTTTGGTGACATGATAATGAGGTGTGCAGTGTCATTCACAACTCTCCTGCTTTTGGGCCCCTCCATTCTGGAATATGGCCTAGCCTCACCTGTTGTAAAAGGTGGTGGGCTCTCTCACTGTTTCCCCAAACCTACCTGAAGATAAAAATGCTCTGGGAGAGCTCCAATTGTTCAAACACACACACACACACACACACACACACTCCTGGGCCCTTCCTTGGGAGACCAATCCAGTGGGCCTGGGAGGACCCTGTGAGTCTAATATACACATGAGTGATGAGGGGAGTTTAGGAAAGCACAGACTGGATGACCTCAAGTTCTCTTGTTGGGTCTGAATACTTCTCTCACACATGGTTATACAGATAACCTTCCAAAGTCACAGCTCTGATCAGCTAAGGCCACATCAAGGAGTTTGGGCTTCATCCTGTAGGCACTGGAAGGCCACTATGGAGAAGAGTGGCATGATCATAGTTGAGATGTCGAAAGGCCACTCTATCAGCTGCGTGAAGGGTGGTACAAGACCAGAAGCAGTAAAGACAAAATTATTATAAGAGTCCAGACATCCTCTTCTCCTATCAGTGGCTTAGAGCATTCCCGCTTCCCACATACTACAGGAACTGGCCTGGTATCACTTAACTTTAACTGAAATTCATTCTTGTCAGTGTAGAACTTTGCAGAGCTACCTATGCTATTGAAGAGATGGGGAGGAGCAGGACCAAAGCAGTAGCATAGAGGTGGAGAGAAAGGGCAGGAGAATGGTACTGAGCTAGAAGATACAGAAATTGGTGAGGAGAGGGTTAACACAGAGACCAGCCTGTACCTTGCAAGGTATTGCAGTCAGTGAGGTGGGAGTGACTCTTACCCCCTTCTTAGCAACACCTCCAGGCATCTCACAGCCCTTTCCTTTTCATCACCTTGCCTCCCCCTCCTGTGACCGTAGGAATTTCCCTCATATCTGGGAATCCTTTGATTTGTGCATAGACCTTTTGGACCTTTTTCTGCTTTTGCCTAACTATTTACAATATTGAATGGCAATAACTTACACATCACACTTCTCTAGGATTTGCTATCATCTATCTAACCCAGGTAATATCCTCATGTAAAGAGGGGTGTGTGTGTGTGTGTGTGTGTTTGAGAGAGAGAGAGAGGAGAGAGTGAGAGAGACAGACAGAGACAGAGACAAAGAAAGAGGTATTTTACTCGAGCTCCCCGTTCTACTAAATTGCTTTCTTAGCTCATCATCTAGGTTATGTCCTTACCATTGGTCTACAGATATGTTACACTTTTCCAGAATTTGCTCCAGTCTTCCTGCCACCATACTAGTCTTGCCTATGTGCCCTACCAGGTAGGTACAGCTCAAATGCCATCTTCTGGTTCCCATGGAGACATAACAACTTTCTCTTCTGATCTCTGTAGCACTGCACACCTGTTAGAGCACCACTATGCTCCCTGCTGGCTTGAACACAGAGCTTTCATCTTATGCATCTTTATAGCCCTGAGTTCCTAACAGTGCTGTAGTTATTTTTGTTGGATTATGAAGATGTAATGTAATAATCATATTTCACATATACCATAACTTGTTTAGCTCAACCATATCCTAATTCTCTCTTCCACAGTTTTGAAAATGGCTTTGTAACATAGAAAATTGGCATTGTTTTCCTTTGTAGTTTAAATAAAATGCTGACCTCCTAATACGAACTTCGACACTTTCTCATGAGGATATACTCACATTAGCATAAAAATTTTCTCCTGGGGGAAGCAGGGGACGTTCAATGGCTAAAGCATAGTGAGTAAGGGAATATTCACGAATAGAATTTAGGTCTCTTGAATCCTGATCCAGTGCCCTTTCCATATTGAAATAAGGTAAACAAACAAAAATTTATCATGAAAATAAACACCAAAATCAAAAGCTTTTGCACAGCAAAGGAAACCATCAATGAAACAACAATGCAATCTAACAAATGGGAGAAGATATTTGCAAATGATATATCCGAAAGGGATTACTATCCAGATTACATAAAGAATTTATAAAACTCAACACCAAAAAACTCCCAAATAATCTGATTTTAAAATGGGCAGAGGACTTGAATAGACATTTTTCCAAAGAAGACATAAAGATGGCCAACAGACAAATGTAAAGATGCTCAATGTCATTAATCAACAAGGAAATGTAAATCAAAACCACAATGAAATATCACTGCACACCTGTCAGAATGGTTAATATTAAAAAGACAAGAAATAACAAATGTTGACAAGGACATGGAAAATAGGGAACCTTTGTGCACTGTTGGTGGGAATGTAAATTGATGCAACCAGTATGGAAAACAGGATGGAGGTTCCTCAAAAAATTAAAAATAGAAATATCATATGATCCAGTAATTCCAGTAATACTGGGTATTTAACAACCCAAGTGCCTATCAATAGATGAATGGATAAAGAATATGTAGTATATATATACACAATGGGATATTACTCAGCCATAAAAAAGAATGAGATTTTGCCATTTGTGACAACATGGATGGATCTAGAAAGCATATAAAGCTAAGTGAAATAAATAAGACAGAAAAGACAAATATCATATAATTTTACTTACATGTGGAATCTAAAAAACAAGAATAAACAAACAACAACAGCAAAAAAACACACAGACTCAGATACAAAGAACAAACTGATGGTTACTGGAGGGTGATTGGCGGGGGGGTAGGAGAAATAAGTGATGGGGATTAAGAGATAAAAGCTTCCAGTTATAAAATAAATAAGTAATGGAGATAAGAAGTACAGCATGGGGAATATAGAAAAAAAGAAAAATATTATCATGAGATAGAGAAAACCTCAATAACGTTGATTCAATCTGTTAACAATGCATGAAAACCACTTAAAACTAAAAAGGTAATTAACACATTCAGTTCAAATTCAAACAATGTTTCTGGAAATACTTTACATGCTTTTTCAGAGAAAACTTTAAAAATATGCAAGGGAATTATCACAGGATAGTCAACAAAAGAAAACAGTTGTCAATTAGCCAAGGGTCTCTGAGAAGTCATGGGGAATCAGGACACAAAAAAACATCTATCTCCTAAGACCCTAGAGAAAAGTAGCTCCTTATATGTGGGCCCACCGCTAACATGTGTGGGGTCCAGATAAAGAGGACAAATGGAGACCCAAATACCATACATTTAAATATTTTATAATTTTTAACTAACTTACCAGTTGTTAAATATATTGTTCTTTTCTGCTTTAACAAATAGAACTTCATGATGGCAACATTATCAAATATGTAAAGCTATACTTTTTATTTGACTGAAAGTCAGCAAAATATCAAGGCTACTGAATTTAATTATCAGTAGCTCTCTAGATCCATCCATGTTGTCACAAATGGCAAGATCTCGTTCTTTTTTATGGCTGGGTAATATTCCATTGTATATATATATTACATATTCTTTATCCATTCATCTATTGATAGGTACTTGGGTTGTTTCCATATCTTGGCTATTATAATTAATACTGCAGTAAACATAGACATATTGTGTATGTCTTAGTGTTCTGTTGACATGCCAGCAATGTGTGGGTAACTAATGAAATAAAGACTTGCATGGTTTGTAAGTTATATATGTATTCCACAGAATGCAAAATGCAGCTTTTGCCCTTTGTTTCATTAAAATCACTGTATTGTTATAACCAAGATTTTCACATAATTTGATGATATTGATAGTAATGATTTAAAGTTTCTTTTAAGAAGGAATTATATTTGAAGTGTACAATTTTTTTTAAAAAAGATTTTATTTATTTGACAGAGAGAGAGACAGTGAGAGAGGGAACACAAGCAGGGGGAGTGGGAGAGGGAAAAGCAGGCTTCCCGCCGAGCAGGGAGCCCAATGCAGGGCTCGATCCCAGGACCCTGGGACCATGACCCGAGCCGAAGGCAGCCGCTTAATGACTGAGGCACCCAGGCGCCCCTGCAGTGTACAAATTTGACTATATTTCATCAGACATATGAGTTAAATAAAAATAGAAACAGTAAAATATTTCTCATAGATGCTTTCAAAAGTTATTTTTTCTAAACTATTTAAAATTTTCTATTAAAAAGGCAAAATAGAAATTAATGAGTATCAAACTTAAATAAAATTACCCAGTTTTTAAAAATATAATTACATCTCACAAAATACTTTTATTTAAATAAAACTATTAGACTCAACATAATAAAGGCCATATATGAAAAACCCACAGCTAACATCGTACTCAATGGGGAAAAACTGAGAGCTTTTCCTATAAGGTCAGGAACAAGACAAAGATGTCCATTCTCACCATTTTATTCAACATAGTACTGGAAGTCCAAGCCACAGCAATCAGACAACAAAAAGAAATAAAAGGCATCCAAATTGGTAAGGAAGAAGTAAAACTTTCACAATTTGCAGATGGCATGATACTATATATGCAAAACCCTAAAGACTCCACCAAAAAACTACTAGAACTGACAATGAATTCAGTAAGGTCACAGGATACAAAAATCAATGTGCAGAAATCTGTTGCATTTCCTACTGGGTATTTACCCCAAAGATACAAATGTAGGGATCCGAAGGGGTATGTGCACCCCAATGTTTATAGCAGCAATGTCCGCAATAGCCAAACTGTGGAAAGAGCCAAGATGTCCATCGACAGATGAATGGATAAAGAAGATGTGGTATATACCTACAATGGAATATTATGCAGCCATCAAAAGGAATGAAATCTTGCCATTTGCAACAATGTGGATGGAACTGGAGGGTGTTATGCTGAGCGAAGTAAGTCAATCAGAGAAAGACATGTATCATATGACCTCACTAATATGAGGAATTTTTTTTTTAAAGATTTTATTTATCCATTCATGAGAGATATATAAAGAGAGATGCAGAGGCAAAAGGAGAAGCAGGCTCCCCGTGGAGCAGGAAGCCCGATGCAGAACTCGATCCCAGGACCCTGGGATCATGACCTGAGCCGAAGGCAGACGCTTAACCGACTGAGCCACCCAGGCATCCCATTGAGGAATTCTTAATCTCAGGAAACAAACTGAGGGTTGCTGAAGTGGTGGGGGGATGGGAGGGATGGGGTGGCTGGGTGATAGACATTGGGGAGGGTATGTGCTATGGTGAGTGCTGTGAATTGTGCAAGACTGTTGAATCACAGATCTGTACCTCTGAAACAAATAATACATTATATGTTTAAAAAAAAAAAAAGGAAGAAGAAGATAGCAGGAGGGGAAGAATGAAGGGGGGGAAATCGGAGGGGGAGATGAACCATGAGAGATGATGGACTCTGAAAAACAAACTGAGGGTTCTAGAGGGGAGGGGGGTGGGAGGATGGGTTAGCCTGGTGATGGGTATTAAAGAGGGCACATTCTGCATGGAGCACTGGGTGTTATACGCAAACAATGAATCATGGAACACTACATCAAAAACCAATGATGTAATGTATGGTGATTAACATAACATAATAAAAAAAATCAGAAATCTGTTGCATTTCTATACATTAATAATGAAGCAGTAGAAAGAGAAATTAAGAAAACAATCCCATTTACAATTGCACCAAAACTAATAAAATACCTAAGAATAAACCCAACCAAAATGGTGAAAGATCTGTAATTTAATTTTACAAAACATTGATGAAAGAAATGGAAGATGATACAAAGAAATGAAAAGACATTCCACGCTTGTGGGTTGGAAGAACAAATATTGTTAAAATGTTTATACTACCCAAAGCAATCTATACATTTAATTCAATCCTTAACAAAATATCAACACCATTTTTCACAGTAATAGAACAAAAAATCCTAAAATTTATATGGAACCACAAAAGACCCTGAATAGCCAAAGCAATTTTGAAAAAGAAAAGCAAACCTAGAGGTATCACAATTCCAGATTTCAGGTTATATTACAAAGCTATAGTAATCAAAACAGTATGTACTGACACAAAAAATGGACACCAAGATCACTGGAACAGAATACAACACCCAGAAATAAACCTACAATTATATGGTCAATTAATCTTCGACAAAGCAGAAAGAACATCCAGTGGGAAAAAGACAGTCTCTTTACCAAATGGTGTTGGGAAAACCGGAAAATAATGTGCAAAAGAATGAAACTGGAAAATAATGCTACATAGAAAATAATGAAATGGGACCACTTTCTTATACCATACACAAAAATAAATTCAAAATGGATTAAAGACCAAAATGTGAGACCTGAAACCATAAAAATCTTAGAAGAGAGCACAGGCAGTAACATCTCTGACATCATCTGCAGCAACATTTTTCTAGATATGTCTCCTTAGGCAAGGGAAATAAAAGCAAAAAGAAACTATTGAGACTACATCAAAATAAAAAGCTTCTTTTTTTTTAAGATTTCATTTATTTATTTGAGAGAGAAAGCGAGCAACAGAGAGAGAAAGCATGGGGCGGGGTTTGGAGAGGAGAGGTAGAAACAGACTCTCTGCTGAGCAGGGAGCCCGATGTGGGGCTCCAACCCAGGACTCCAGAATCATGACCCGAGCCGAAGGCAAGCGCTTAAATAACTGAGCCACACAGACACCCAAAATAAAAAGCTTCTGTACAACTAAGGAAATAATCAACAAAACTAAAAGGCAACCTATGGAATGGGAGATATTTGCAAATGACATATTCAATAAAGGGGTAGTATCCAAAATCTATACGGAACTTATAAAACTCAACACCCCAAAAAAACAAATAATCCAATTAAAAAATGGACAGAAGAAATTAACAGACATTTCTCCAGAGAAGACACAGAGATGGCCAACAGACAAATGAAAAGATGCTCACCATCACTCATCATCAGGGAAATGCAAATTAAAACTACAATGAGCTATTACCTCACACCTATCAGAATGGCTAAGACCAAAAACACAAGAAACAACAAGTGTTGGTGAGGTTGTGGAGAAAAAAGAATTCTCTTGCACTGTTGGTGGGATTGCAAACTGGTGCAGCCACTGTGGAATGTATGGAGTTTCCTCAGAAAGTTAAAAATAGAACTACTCTACAATCCAGTAATCACATTACTGGATATTTACCCCCAAAATACAAAAACACCAATTTAAAGGAGATATATGTACCTCTATGTTTATAAATAGCATTATTTACAATAGCCAAATTATGGAAGCAGCCCAAGTGTCCATCGATAGATGAATGGGTAAAGAAAATGTGGTATATCTGCAATGGAATATTATTCAGCCATAAAAAAGAATGAAATCTTGCCATTTGCAATGACATGGATGGAGCTAGGAAATATTATGCTAAGTGAAATAAGTCAGAGAAAGACAAATACCATATGACTTCACTCCTGTGTGGAATTTAATAAATAAAACAAATGAACAAAAGGGGAAAAAAAGAGAGAGACAAACCAGAAAACAGACTGTTAACTATAGAGAACAAACTGATGGTTACCAGAGGGGAGATGGTGGGTGGTTGGGTGAAACAGGTGATGGGGATGAAGGAGTACACTTGTGATGAGCACTGGGTATTGTATGGAAGTGTTGAATCACTACATTGTGCACCTGAAACTAATATGACACTATGCTAACTATACTGGAGTTAAAAATTAAAAAATAAAACTATTTGAAATTCTAGAGTTTAATATACAGCTAGTTGCCAAGATAAAGAATCAATATCACACTTAATGCATGTCTAGACCTACATACATACATGTTTTAGAGTATTATAAATTGTTTAATATTGCAAAATATTCCTCAGTTAATGCCTACAACTGATAAGAATACCATGTTAATTTGTGACTACCGCAAAAACCATCCCCGTTGGAATATGAAGAGAAGCAAGAAAATGGACACTTGGCACTCTCGGGCAACAATGCCCCCATTTTGAAAGCCTGTTGCATTCATGCTGTCTGAGAGACAGCTCATTTGTCCTTTTCCTTACCTCCACGCATGCACTGCTCAAACCCTCCCTGTGCACTCACGAGGACAGTGCTTCACACGCTCATCTTCCAGCACTCACGCTGTCTTTTGTCTTCAGAACACAGGACAAGAGATGAGGAAGAGCATTCCCTTGGGACCTGAACTGTGTTAGTGGTGACAGTGGATGTTCAGGGCTGACTAGCACCGAAAGTCAGATCTCGAATGACCAAGGTGCCTGGGTATTTTTATTAAATTGGCTCTTTTTGTATTTGTAACTTCAGAGCACTCGATAGCGACATCCCTCTGACTCAGGTATTGCTTATGTGGTCTCCTTCCAGCCCCCCTGAGCCGACCAGGGGCTTTTTATTTTTTTCTTTTTTCCTCTGCTTCTTCTACTGGGAGCAGCAAGCGGAAGATTTACTCACGCAGGCACTGTTTTTCAGACACTGAAGAGGATAAACCACTTTTGAAATGCAGTAAATCTTGTGGGCCTGGGTCTATGTGTTGTCAATTATAGAGATTTTTTCTTATGAGGATCAAATTATTAATTCTTTGAGGTGTGACCAGACCTTATAGTTTTCTTTGTCATACCCCCAGGGAGTCTGGCCAGTGCTAGGCACGTAAGAGGCCATCGGTAATAGACATAAGGAATATTGCAGTAATTCATTTTAAAAATATTTGACAAATGTGCCCTTGATGCTATAGCAAGGATATTGGGGCTGTGCACTTCTATCATGGAAAATAAGAAATGTGGTCTTTTCATATTTCAGGTGTCGGCTTGAATGTAAGGAGTCTAAAATGAAAAAAGAAAAAAAGACTTATAAAGCCCCAGTATGGTAGCATGCACGTATCCTGAAATACCCTTACTGTCACATCGCAGACACAAGTCCAGAGTCACTTGTTTAATTCTTGCTCTGACGTGGGACCAGGGATTTCTGATTATTTTCCTCACAATCTTGCCACCTCTAAAAAGAGTCTTTCACATGAATTCTAGCTCTCAGCCACCTTTCCTGAAACTCATGGCTTTTTCAGGATTACTAAAAATGTCTATTTTTTTCATAGAAAAATCAAAAAACAGAATTTCAATAATTGAAAATATTGTGGAAATTCATTTTAGGTCTCTGAATTATCTAGATTCCAAATGTAACTGATTACTGAAATAATCAGTTCCCAAGGTAATGTCTGGTCATATCTTTAAATCTATAAAGTCACATGAGTTTGGAATGATGCTAAAGTATATTACAGCAAATTAAAGATTTTGTTTCATTTGTGATATTAATTTTTCCACTGAGTTTATTTTCTTAAGCATTTTTCATGAAAAAAATGCATGTTAGAAAAACCTCAATAATTTATTTATTATTATTTTTTAAAGATTTTATTTATTTATTTGACAGAGAGAGAGACAGCGAGAGAGGGAACACAAGCAGGGGGAGCGGGAAAGGGAGAAGCAGGCTCCCCCCGGAGCAGGGAGCCCGATGCAGGGCTTGATCCCAGGACCCTGGGATCATGACCTGAGCCGAAGGCAGACGCTTAACGACTGAGCCACCCAGGCGCCCCCAAACCTCAATAATTTAAAGTGAAAATCTAGACCTGTACCGGTTTCATATCGAAAAGGGTCTGCAGAGGTGTATTTCTTTTGCAGTTCCGATCTCATATTTCTCTGGAAAGGCAGTTGTCTCTGGACAATATATTGTCTTTCCTATGTTAGCAGGCCCCTAAAACTCCTTACAGGCATTACAGTATGCAGAAATGCAAAAACTGAAAGTTCACGCTGTTTTAGTTCTATAACAGATTTTTCTTTTTTCATAGCAGAAAAGTTTGCATCCTTTCAACCGGCAAGCAGATGTTGCCCTCGTGCTGCCTCCATATTCATTAGCCCATAATGAATCTATTAATTGAATATGTAAGTTTGGCTAATTAGATGTAAGACATTTCTTCAGATTTAAAGGGTAATAATAAAAAATTTAAACTGCAACACCAGATTGAGCATTTAAGAGTTGATAAATGTGAACTGGAAAGTGCACAATTCCAATATAAATTAGTTAATTGCCTCTGCTAATTTAGGTGAACTACATTAGCAGAAAGGTCAATCCATTTGAGGTTTGATGTGTTTTTCAAATACTAAATTAAAAATAGCAAATCAAAGAACACTACAGAGGAGGAAGCATGGAATCTACTTTTCCAACCCAGAGGTTGCAGAGTGGACTCAAGTAAGTCCACGGAGTTAACCTTCTGTGGATTAATCAGTGGTTTTTAAAATAGGTTGTGTCTTACAGACACCAGGAAGCTTTGTTAAAAATAGTGCCGGGCGCCTGGGTGGCTCAGTCATTAAGTGTCTGCCTTCGGCTCAGGTCATGATCCCAGGGTCCTGGGATCGAGTCCCACATCGGGCTCCCTGCTCGGCAGGAAGCCTGCTTCTCCCTCTCCCATTCCCCCGCTTGTGTTCCTGCTCTCGCTATTTCTCTCTCTGTCAAATAAATAAATTAAAAATCTTAAAAAAAAAAAAAAATAGCAGTGCCTTTGGCCCTACTTGAGACTAACTGAAGTCTTCGGAGGTGGAACCAGGCCTCCAAATTTTTTAAGGCTCCCGACATGATTATATTGGAAGCTGAGTTGAAAACCATTGGGCCATTCCATGAATGTCTGATCTCCCCAACTAAGCAGGAGTAAGGTGGCAGTATCTATTCGTAGTAGGTATGTAAGCATTAGAAACATGACCTAATGTCGTACTTAATGCTTTCTTTTCTTCCTAAGCAAGGAAAAAATTCAGCTGCCCTTGGTCCCTCTACCTTCTCTTCTAGCTAGGTTGGTACCAAAAGGTCTTACTCTTGAGAACATTTAACTTGGATTTGGGAAGTGGGAGGAATCTCAGCTCTGAGTATTTGCTTCTGGGAATTGCGATTTTATAAACAGCTCACCTCTCCAATCACATTAGCTGGCTTTACACTAAAAGATGTCAAAGGAGTTCTTTTTTGGGTCACGTTTTGGGTGATGCTATCTTTACCACTGTGTGTCGTATGCCCCCCACAGCTCCTAAAAGAGCGTGAGGCCCGTGGAAAGGCCGGCAAAGGGATTTGCCAACAGGCTGTGCCCTGCCCGCCACGGCCTGTCGCTTTCATTGTGCACCGCATCTTCTGACTTCTCTCCTGTCTCATCCGGCCCTTGAATAGCTTCATGTCCCCAGCCCCTGTCATCCCCCACGCTTCTTTTTGTTCTTCGGAGACTCCATGGCAATGCTTGGCTCCTAATGTACCGTCAGGGAATGGTTGTTCAATTGGAGCTCTGCAACCGGTAGAGGGAGGACAGTCTATGTTTAGCATTGGTAGTCAGGGAGTCACAGACGCCCTGAAAGGCGGAAGCGGGAGACCCGTCCTCTGCAGTTTGGGGCGGGATGTCCATATTGGATGTCAGTGTCCCGGCTCTGAATGCCTCCCAGTTTTGCCCTGTGTCTTTCAGAGCTTGAACTGTGTGGTTGAGAAGAAAGAAGCGGCATTCCCCCTCTGTTGTCAAGACGTCTAAAGTGGGAAGATTTTCAGAGGCTCGTTTCAGCATGTAAAAGAGAGACGATGACTGTTCAATGAGCCTCGTCTTCTTGTGAACATGGATATGGATCCTTGCCTCAAATATCACCAAAGTTCATGTGACCATTCCATATGAAGAAAGACCCTTTGGATGACTGACCGCCTAAGAGCAGAAGGACTTGGGGAAGGAGCTTAAGTTTAAGAATGGGAGAGCCCTAAAGTAAGTAGCAGCAGTTAAGAGTTACATGTAGATGTGAAGAATTTTAAAAGTGAAAGGAAAACTGCAAATTAAGGAACATGAAAGGAAAACAGAAAAGCAAACTTAACTTAGTCACATGCCAAAGGAGTTCTTTTTTTTTTTTTTTAGTAACCCTTCCTCACCCACCATGATAAAAATAGTTGCTCCCCATTTGAGACACAGCCATGTGACTGGCTCAGGGATGCTCTGGACTACTGTGTGAGCAGGACTGTAGGGGTCTGAGCACTTTCCTTTCTGCGCTAAACTCGGCAAATAAACACTATCATTCTTTTCCTAAAAGCCAAAAGCTTTTTTTTAAAGCTTTTTAAATGAAAGTCCCTCTCCTAAATTAACTGTAGTTAATTTGTCTGCATTCTGAGATCTTTTCCCATCTCCAGCTTAATTCAAATTAAAACTGTAACATCGCCAAACAGTAGCAGATAAAATACACTAAATCCCAACTATTGCCTATTGCCATTTCCCGTTCGTTTGCACATACATGCCATCAACTGCAGGGGGGGCTAATGCCCTATTCCTCAGGCCTGGCAGAGAAGGCTGCGTAGCTGGGATTGTAATTTCTCCCTGTGCCTGTTAAGTGTGACTATTGATAAAGTGCTGAGCTCATCCCTGCCCCTAGATTGAAGCCTCTAAAACATATATGAGGTGGAACTTGGCTTTACAACAAAGACAAATCTAGTTTCCACTTTTAAAATAGTCTCTCGGGGCTCCCAAAAGGTAGAGGATATATTTTAAAAGGAAAGAGCGGTGTTTTGTATCAAAACATTATTTTTGGAGTCATAACCAATTAGGAATCTAATCCCTGCAACCATAAATACCCCCTTTTCATAGAATACAGTGACCAGAGGCCACACTGGGGTATGAGGGACTTAATATGAAGAGAATTTTTATGGTTAATAAATGCCACAATCTCAGCCTCTTTTCTTCTAGATGTTGGAAGGAAGAGGATAATTAAATGAGTGTTTAGATCCCAAATAAAAAGTTAATATTCACGTTAAATAAAAATATAAGTGAATTTGTTTATAGAATGTGAATTTGTTTCAGAATGGGTCCAAAATACTTCATTAAGCATTTCTGGATAAAAACATGTAATGCTCTCTATAAGCTTTTGTTAATAAATTAAATCCCATCTCTATAAATATACTTTGCATTAAGCTTTCCTGTTAGAGTTTTCAGGAAACATTTTAAATGAAGTAGCTGAGCATATCCCGTTTGAGATGAATGAGATCATTAGGAAACACTTATATCTGAAATAAGCACTGAGATCATTCTGCATACAACCCAAGGGCCCTAATTTTTTAAATATTTCAAACAATGTGCTCCTTTTAAATCATTAGACTTAGAGACATTTAAGGAACTGATTCAATTAACCCGGAAGAGAGAAATGCTATAATGTGTGATTTATTTTTGCAGATAAATTAAAATGCAAGTGTATCTGTTAGAAAAGGTGGGCTGTCAGCATGGTTAGTAATGGGAACAGGAAGGCAATTAAGCAGGGCCACCTGAGGCTGAAATAGCCCCTGAACATGGAAGCTTGAAGTTCAAGCTGGACATTGTTGTCAAAACCAAAAGTGTTCCTTGGTTAGGAGGAACTGTTTCCTTCATTGATTTTCTAAAGCATGTTTCTCAATTTGTTCCTCCATAACTGCAAACTAAAAATAAGCCCAGACTGCTATGGTTTCATACCTTAAAAAAAAAAAATCTAACTTCACATAAAGCGGATGCCTTAAAATTACAACTTTGCATTCTATTATTTAGGTGAGGAAATATGAGGCAAGAATTTATTTTTCTCCTCTACAACTCCAGGATATTGGCTCCACCAGGCCTAATAAATTATTTTCACAAGGAAATAGAGCATGCTGTAGCTTGTGTTCCCTTGTGCAGGGGGTTTTATAAACAAGATGTATCCTAAACAATAAATAATCACAGATGGGAGAGGGTGGGAGAAAGAAACATTATAAGGGTGGGGAAAAAAATGTTTCTTCACCAAATCATGGAAAAGAGTGAATTTCAAAATGCTAGAAATCTGAAGGGAAGATGGCCACTTTAACTTACATGGAGAAATCTATAGAGGAAATGAGAAAATAATAGAAAAGAGTAAAAGAAAGAGAAGCGAAGGAAAGACTAAGAATGTGAGAAGAGAGGTTCCAGCAGCCTTACGAGTAAGTAGCAGCAGAGTTAAGTCCTACGAACAGAAACGAAGAAAACGTACACTGAAGAAGTCGTTATAATTCCATGTTCTTTCCTGCTCAATCTTGTCCCCCATCTTGAATTGGACCAAAAAAAAAAAAAAATGCACTAGACCTTTTGGAGCTGTTTATGAGGAGAAGCTCAGAGATTCTCATTTCCTTGCTTGGAGAAGAGGGAATCTCTTTATTTGCTCTATATCACTGTGTAACAGATGCTAATGATTCCATCACACTGCTCCTTCCCTGGGAGAAGATTTTCCAGCCATGGTGCTAGAACTGGAGTTAGCAAGCAAGAAGTGGGTCAAGGGGGAGCAACCCTGTCTTATGCTTGGAGAAGAATACAGCTCAGTGGTTTCCAGTTTGCGAGAGACTTTCCTGACAATATTCATTTATCAGTCTAATTTACACAGATTTCCTTTTTCTCATGTTCAGAATTTTTTGATGGCTTCTCAGTGTCTCAAGAATTAAGGTCCTTACAACCTGAGTTAACTGCCTTGCCAGGTTCATCCTCTGCCCCTCCAGTCACATTGATGCCCCCCCCCCCCCCACTCGCATTTCTAGGCCTTTGCTCTTGTGGACTCTACTGCCTACTCTGTCCTCTCCTCCCCTGTGGACGTCTCACCTTTCCTTTTAAGGCCCAAATCAAAGGCCAGCGATCCCAGAGAGCTGGCCTCTTCCTTAGTGGAGCCCCAGATCATTCGGTTGATGCTCTGTTGCAACTTTTCCCCACAGCCCCTCATAGTCAGCGATCTATCTCCCTGTGGGGAGAGGATTCCAGCTCGCTGATGGTAAGGGCTACCCACCTTGTTTGTAACCCAGCCTCCAGTACTGTGCCTTGCAAAACATGGCAGAATTGTTCCCCGAGAACCAGTGATTCTCCCTTGCTACTCTCTTCTCCCTCTCTCCCCAACTAACTCTGCGACTTTATTTTTTTATTCCTCAATTATATCTCCAACTCTCCAAGGCTTTAAAAAAAAAAAACCCACCTGTATCTCATGAACATAGACTGTTACTGGAACACAATTTTTGGCCATAGTGATCCCCTTGTGAATTGAGATCTTTCTATTGCCTAAAGCCGAGGTAATTCACTCAGGTAACCTTGGGTAGTTACTTTGGGTTCTGAGAGGCTGGAATTTATTTCTACAGACCTAATACTAAAATGCAATATTTTTGTCTATTTCTACTGTTGGTTGGTATCCAGGCACTGAGTGTTAGGCATTTTTAGTTAGGGAAAGTATCTAAGGCAAGATCTCTTCTGGCTGACCCTTAACACCCGAAGAAATGAGGTTGTAAAGGCTCTGAATATGGCATTAAAGATAAGAATCAGTAGGCCCCTGTCAATCTTACACTGGGAGAGAGGGGGAGACATGACCTATTAAGGTCTTTTTATCTGAAGCCCAGATTTGGCCCACCCAGCCCAAAGTCCATTCTGGGATGGGATCTCTTGAGTTCTGGACGTACACCTATATGCTGACCTCTAAGATCCCACAAACTAGAAGAAGGCCTGTTGGAGCTACATAAACACCTAAATTAGGGGGGTATAGATATGGAAGCTCAAACCCAAAGGGGCAGCCATGTGAGGAACCCCATGTCTGGAGGGATGATAGCTGTTGGCGTGAAAAACAACAGAAAAGCAAAGCAAGTATATCGTTGTGTTATTTGGGGGCGAGGAGTTAAGCGCTGGAAGGGGGGATCCAAGAAGAAAGACAGAGGGGCCAATGAAACATGCAACTCGCAAGAGCCTATAAGGACCAACACCCGCATCCTGGGGCGCAGCCCAGACCGACCGGGACGGTCCCAGCCGGCAGAGGGCAGCAGTTGGGCGGGAGAAGCCGGGCGAGGGACGCCTTGCGGGGATACTTAATTTTGAGTGTGGGGCGAAGGACTCGCACTCATCACTACCGGTCCCGGACCCTGCGGCCGCGGGCGCAGCTCGGGCTCGGCTGTGGGCCGTGGGTGTGTGCGGGGCCGCCTGCCCGAGGAAGGAGAGCGGAGGGCGCCCCCTGGGTCTCGGGGGGAGGGGGGGACGCGCTTTCGGCGGGCCCCGGGACGCGGGTGGGAGGGGCTCCAGGCGCGCCCCACCAGCGGCCGAGGCCGCTCGGCGCCCCAAGAGCCGCCCTCCGCGCCCCGGAAGCTTCCTCCGCCGACACCGCGTTAGCCCCCGCTCGCTCTGCCTCTGGGGCCACGGCCCGCGCGCGACATCCGCCAAGGTGCGCCCCCGGCCGCCGCCGCCCGTGCCGGAGCGAGGCCGGCCCCGCTCTCCGCGCCCCGCGCGGCCGCGGCGCGGGTCCCGGCTCCGGCCGTCGAGGCCTGCGCGGCAGCGGGGTGGGCGTGGGTCTGTGCCCGCAGCCGGCTTGTCGCCGGCCGCACTTGACCGTGGGCGCCGAGCGAAGCGGCCGCGCGGCGCGGGCGGCGGGCTTTATGTAAATCGGGGCTGCGCCCGGGCGTCCTAGGTAGGATGGACCAGCCCCCCGCGCCTCGGCCCTCACGTCCAATAAGAAAAGCCCCAGCTTGACACCTGCCTATATACAGGCGAGCGCGCCCCCGGCCCGCGCACCGCGCGCACAGCCCGCACAGCCCACGCCGCGGGCGAGCGAGACCTCGGCCCGCCACCATGACTTCCAGTAAGATCGAAATGCCCGGCGAGGTGAAGGCCGACCCCGCCGCCCTCATGGCGTCCCTGCACCTCTTGCCATCGCCCACGCCCAACCTGGAAATCAAGTACACCAAGGTAAGCGGCCGGCGAGGACCTGCCGTCCGCCGAGGCTTCTAGAACCTTCCTTCCTGTCCATGATCTGTTAGGGAGCGAGCGTGGCGTGACGGCCTCAGGGGCCAGCCTGTCACCCCCGCGCGGCAGACGGACGCCCCGTCCTCGGGCTTGGGGCATCCGAAGTCCTGCGGGGTCTCGCGACGCCGTAGGGACTCACCCCAACCTGAAGCGCGGCGCCGGGGGTCGCGGTCAGCGGCTCCCTACCCCTGCCGCGTCTGCCGCTGCCTTCCGATCCGATTCTCGCGGCCCGGACTGCGGCGGGCAAGGCGTCGGCACCGCTTCGACTCCTCGAGTGGGGAGGAAGGGTTCCCGCCAGGTGGGCCGTGCAGCCCGGCCGCTCTTCCCGGCGGCCCTGCGCCTTCAGGGCCGCTGGGCTGCGCGTCCCGCTCGGCCCTCAGAAGCCCGCGCGTGCGGAGCGGCTTTCCCGGAGGCGCTGACCCGGCGCGCGGCGCTCCGGCCGCCTTTGCAGATGGCGCGGAAACCTGGCTGCTGGCGACCGGCAGCTCCACTGCCGGCATTTCGTTCGAATGTTGTAGGCGGCGGCGGCCCTCCTGGAAAAGTCGGAAACTCTCTAAGTGTGTGCGAACGAACGGGCTCGCTGTCGGACGGAAAAGAAATTATTTTTTATAACGAACTCTGACATCTTGGGTTTGCCAAGCAGGGTTTTTTGTTGCTGTTGCACCACATAAAAAAGAATATGCGTTCGCTGCCTTAATGTAAATTGAATTTACTTTCTATGAATTCCACATAGAAAAAATATATTAATTAGGCACAAGGGGTGATTATAACGTTATAGCACGGAGAGGGGGGAGATAGATGGGATTGAAAGTCGTGTTCCCTGGAGTTCATTTTACAGTTCTCTTGTTTGATTCTCTATCCTCTCAGTTGATTTCTACCCCAAATTTCTTCCCATTAACTTAAACACACACGGCGCGCACACAATAGGGTTAAAGTTGTTTTCCATCATGCTTATTACGAGATAAACTAAATTTGTTGAGAAGTAGATTGTTTGGTTTTGGCTTAATGGTTGAGAGAGAAATTTTTTCAAAATCCGAATATTGAAATTTTACTTGTGTTAGTTTTAGAATACAAGCCAAGGTGATTCGTGTTCTGAACGCCCGGTTTATGATGGGTTTGATGTACCTGTTAGCTTTTTTAGATGGTGTGACAAATTTTTGAAAGCCGTTTTAATGGGAGGTCGTTAGTGGTTACAGCCATTTAGATGGTTTGCATAACAATAGTGCCAATGTGGGGGCACATATCTGGGTTTGGGAACGAGCGGGGCAAGTATACAGCATAAACGTTTTGTTTTATGAGGGTCCCTAACCTCTTCAGCCTCTCTTTAAAGGTCTTAAGTTCCAAGATCTCCCCGTGAGACAGGAGCGAACTCTCATATTTGGGAGGGTTCGAGTTTAGTCTTAACTTCTGTTTGGATTTTCCTCCCAGCCCCGGAAAGGAGTTTTGGGTATGCAGTAGGTATCCCGGAATTTAATTTGGAAGCTCTTCCAGTTTTCTTTTTTTCCCAACTACCCCTGCTCTCTTTTTCTCTTGTTCTCCCCCAGTAGGAAAGACAACTGATTTATAGCTAATTGAAGCCTTTAATGTGGAGTCTTTTAGCTCCGGAGAGACTTTTATCCAGTATCCACTTTCCCACTTATTACAAAGAAAAACAATCAGAAATGAAATAATGGATTGTAACTTGACTCTTTAATTTGTGGGGAGGAGGCACCTTATTTTTGGCTTGACAAACAACCCTCATAAACATTGAGTAATGTTAATCTAAAGGCAAGCTCTTTTCACAGAACCTTGTTAAATCGGGTATCTGTGAACATTCCCAGCAGCTTTCCTCCTCAGCTTTTTAGCGAGGCTTCTAAATTTTCTGAGACAAGCGTCATGGGCGAGCAGCTTTTTTAACGTGAAGAGCAGTGCTCTGTTGGTAGCTGAGGGTAGTGGGTAATGATTTTTTACTTAAAAGGAAAGTAAGATTAGTGGAAAGGTTTCTGAAAATCACTTATGATCAGAAGTGAGGGGTATTGGTAATTTGAAACAGAAGAATGAAAAAGGTAGAATGGACAGTTCATCCTTTAGAACAGTAGTACCACATTCATCAGGAATTTTTAAAAGAGTAATGGCTTAGAAATTACTATGCTGGAGGGCTTGTTGAATAACACATAAGAAACAAATACGGTGTTTGTGTCACAAAGTGGTACAAGATAAACAAGACGGATCCTACATCATTTTTGTCTTCTTAAACGAATACCTCTTTAGGGAAGGATATTACGACAGGATTTTTAAATGTGTTTTGGGGACCAACATGAAGTCACTGCCTACGTGTAAATGGTCAGATTATGAGAATTTCAAGTAGCATGCATCCAGAAAACTTTGCATTTGTGATCTTGTATTGTCCTGTATTTTTTTGCCATTCTTCTTCTAAAAGTATTTGGCACTTTTTATAAATGGTGGAATGGGGGAGATCATCAGAAATGAAAGTTACACCTTTGTCAAAGGTCCAGTGAAAATACTCCAAAATTACGGTTTGGTCTCCATGGATGCTGAAAGGGCTAAAGCTGTGCTCCTATACTGACTTTCACGCAGTTACATTTAGTTTTAAAAAGAAGCCCACCTCTCTGAAGTTCTAATACCCATTTTAGACTAAGGATCAATGGCAGTACCATCTTTGATATATGTCTAATTTTATTTCCTTAATGCAGTGAACTAGATCCCAAGCTTTAAAAATGATTGCTTACTAAGGAATATGGTGGTGGTGGTGGTTGTTTTCAAAGACCGCGTTAGTCAAGAAAGAGTGCTAAGTCCACCCGCAAGAAGTAGCAGGGGGACCACTTTGAGGCCAAGAGGATGCATGCTCTCTTGCTTGTATCCTGAGAAGACCGCTTATCAGCGATCGCAGGAACCTGATTGCTTTTAGCCGTGTTTTTATGAATTAAAGGTTTTCGGAATTGTTTATTTTTCATCAGTCTGGTTTTTAAACCTTCGTATGGCTGAATATATTGTAGGAGTTCACACATTGTAAAATCAAGGCTGGCACTTTACTGACTGCCCCTAACTGCAGGGGAGATTTCTTCCAGATTCCCAGAAGGTCTTTGGAATCTTTTGGTCTTTATCTCACCCTACCTTCTCTATTGTCTCTATCATCTCTTCTGGCTCCAGTGCTTCCTCCCCGTTACACACACACAAACACACATATTGTGTGGTCTCTGTGTTGAGCATTTTTTCAGTGACCCTTTATGCCTATAACTAACAGTAACATAAGGGGTTGTGTTTTCTTCCAGCATCTGATGCTGTGGGGAGTGAGAACAGAGGGAGGAAGGGAACATTTATGGAGTACTGACTTACTAAACTAGAAGAGAAAAAATAAAAGACAATCAACTGAAAATCAGAGCTAATGTGTGCTGGGTAACTATTATTTATTTATTTATTCATTCATTTAAAAACTTTTTATTGAACATCTGCTGTTTTCTGGGGTCAACTTCAATTCGGTCCAAAGGCTGTTTGAGTGGCCATCGAGTATTGTTAGTATTCTAACAACAGTGCTCTCCATTATGCTAGTTGGGCATTTGCCTTCCAGGAGCTTAGGGTCTTATTAAAAAGATTGAGTGCCAAAAATTAATCGTCAGCATGGCAATAGTTCAGTCGATCAATGTAATAACAATGGTGATAATAAAATATATGGTGCCACTTACATTGTTTATGGGGCCTAATGGTTTATTTAGCACTTTCATGTGTATCTTATTTGATCCTTGCAAAACCTTTTGAAGGAGAGAGAATAGGAAGAGGTAGAAATAATTGATAAGGAAGACCTTGGCCTTGACTTTTAAAAAAACTGCTGGAACTTGCTTCACCATATACTTTGTTTTTCCTAACAGTCACATAGTTGTTTTTTGTTTTTGTTTTTGGATTTTTGTTTTGTTTTGGCTTGGTTTTTTGAAAGAGTTTAAGTCTTTATTCTTTGTGTTGCTTCTATTGCAAACATGGGGAGAACATGTACTGGTCCACTCCTCTTAAGAAGCTGCTACATCTGTGGCTTTTGATTCCCTGACTTTAAATTACTATTTCTGATGTGCCTTTGAGTTGTTGTTGTTGTTGTTGTTAGGTCTAGGGCAAGATTCTTGCCTATCCCAGGGATCATTTCTTAAAAGATGGTGTGGGTCTAGTTGTTTCCAAACCTCTAATCAAGATTGTCTTGATCATAAATTGTGAATCACACGTCCATGTTTATAGGAACCTCAGATTTTCAAAGAATACATTTTCATAATTGTATAGCTTTTTGATGTTTGTGTCATCTCCATTTAAACTAGAGAAGCTAACCATTTTAATTTTAGGGCTTGATTTAGATAACTCTCCTAGGGTTCTGATGCTTTGTACTGTACAGGCTTATGTTACTTTGTGGAATCATCATTTGCTAGGACAATTCTGTCTTCCACTTCTATAAAATGAGGAATGATAGTTTTTCTATTTGAGGTTAGAAGATTCTCTGGGGAGCCTGTTCTGTGAGGTATGATTTCCTTGTAGCAAGGCTGAAGAGAAGCCAGGCATGCGTAATACGTTCTCTGTTGCATTACCCAAGCCCAGTGATCAAACCGTGACCAGATCAAAAACATCTCAAATACCAACATATGCAGTTCTGTCTCAAGTCTTTCTCCGCTGGATAACGAAATAGAAATACTGATGTATATTTTTGTCTTTTTTAGTTATCTTAGTAACAGCTTGCTGTAGTTAGCAAACTACAGACGATCTGCCTGATTTTGTAAATGAAGATTTATTGGAACACAGCCACACCCATTCAACTGCATATTAGCTGGAGCTACTTTTGGACTACGATGGTAGAGTCAAGTAGTCGCAACAGAGATCATATGGCCTACATTTTAGAAGAAGCTTGGTTGGACATGTCCTTACTAGCTGTGTGGGCAGTCAACATGTAGACAGCACACAGGGTCAACTGTGCCTTGAGGCTCCAGAGATGCAATGGTAAACAAGGTATGGATGCTGTCTCCTGTTGAGGAGTTTCTTCACTGAGTGTCAATTGCTACATCGGCCAAATGTGAAATAATAGTAGCTACCCTTCGGGGTTTTTGTCAGGACTAAAAGAACAACTGGGTGAAAGTACATAGAATGGCAATCAGCCAAAGGCTAACTCCATTTTCATTTTTACGTTTGGAGCTATGGATGAACCGAGGCCCATTTTAAGAAAGATCAGAATTGTACAGTCAATAAAGTTTTGTAAAACAGGCCATTGTGTACTATTTTAATTAGTCGTAAGAGTTTAATATTCTGGGTAGCTATGGATCCCTTATATGTTTACACTGGATTTTCATCAAATGACATCCCTTGGAGGCTTCCCTACCAAGGTCTTCTCTTTATTAAGAAGTCACTAAATCAAACAATTTCCCAGCCAGTATTTTATTTTATTTATTTATTTTTTATTTTTATTTTTTTATTTTTTTATTCTTATGTTAATCCCCTTACATTACATTATTAGTTTTAGATGAAGTGTTCCATGATTCATTGTTTGTGCGTAACACCCAGTGCTCCATGCAGAATGTGCCCTCCTCAATACCCATCACCTGGCTAACCCATCCTCCCACCCCCCTCCCCTCTAGAACCCTGTTTGTTTTTCAGAGTCCATCGTCTCTCATGGTTTGTCTACCCCTCTGATTTCCCCCGCTTCATTCTTCCCCTCCCGCTACCTTCTTCTTCTTCTTTTTTTTTTTCTTAACATATATTGCATTATTTGTTTCAGAGGTACAGATCTGAGATTCAACAGTCTTGCACAATTCACAGCGCTTACCAGAGCACATACCCTCCCCAGTGTCTATCACCCAGTCACCCCATCCCTCCCACCCCCCCCCACTCCAGCAACCCTCAGTTTGTTTCCTACAATTAAGAATTCCTCCTATCAGTGAGATCATATGATACATGTCTTTCTCTGTTTGACTTATTTCACTCAACATAATACCCTCCAGTTCCATCCATGTCGTTGCAAATGGCAAGATCTCATTCCTTTTGATGGCTGCATAATATTCCATTGTATACATATACCACATCTTCTTTATCCATTCATCTGTCGATGGACATCTTGGCTCTTTCCACAGTTTGGCTATTGTGGACATTGCTGCTATAAACATCGGGGTGCACGTACCCCTTCGGATCCCTACTTTTGTATCTTTGGGGTAAATACCCAGTAGTGCAATTGCTGGATCATATGGTAGCTCTATTTTCAACTTTTTGAGGAACCTCCATACCGTTTTCCAGAGTGGCTGCACCAGCTTGCATTCCCACCAACAGTGTAGGAGGGTTCCCCTTTCTCTGCATCCCCGCCAACATCTGTCGTTTCCTGACTTGTTAATTTTAGCCATTCTGACTGGTGTGAGGTGGTATCTCATTGAGGTTTTGATTTGGATTTCCCTGATGCCGAGCGATATTGAGCACTTTTTCATGTGTCTGTTGGCCATTTGGATGTCTGTTCATGTCTTCTGCCCATTTCTTGATTGGATTCTTTGTTCTTTGGGTGTTGAGTTTGATGAGTTCTTTATCGATTTTGGATACTAGCCCTTTATCTGATACGTCATTTGCAAATATCTTCTCCCATTCTGTCGGTTGTCTTTTGGTTTTGTTGACTGTTTCCTTTGCTTTGCAAAAGCTTTTTATCTTGATGAATTCCCAATAGTTCATTTTTGCCCTTGCTTCCCTTGCCTTTGGCGATGTTTCTAGGAAGAAGTTGCTTCGGCTGAGGTCAAAGAGGTTGCTGCCTGTGTTCTCCTTTAGGATTTTGATGGACTCCTGTCTCACATTGAGGTCTTTCAACCATTTCCCCAGCCAGTATTTTAATAATCAAATTAGATATCTGACATTTGTGCCAAAATTCAGTATTAATGTGCCTCAGGACACCCACGTGGCTGGCCCTAAGTGTCAGATGGCAAACAACCATTTCTGGCATTTTAAGTAGTTTTGGCAAAGATGTTGCCAAGTCTTTGGCACATAAATCTGGGAGGTGTAGCAGTGTTTGAGGACATTCTCAGAATTTATATGTGTGTGTGTGTGTGTATATATATATATATATATATATATGTATATATACACATACTTTTTAGAAGTGGGAAGGTATTTTAGTTCATATAATTTAAAACTAAAGAGACTTTCACTGGTCCTGACTGCCCAATTTTGGGGCACTTCACCTTCCAGAAAGTGAAACCACCATGCAGTGACTATTTTGAAAGCCCTTCTAGCATTTCACTAATTTCTTTATTCGCTGTGACAGATCATTTCAAAGCCAGTCATGTCCCCCCAAACACCAAATCTGATGTATTATAAAAGTGATTGCCACAATTTCACTTTGGATAATTTTTTTAAAGATTTTATTTATTTATTTTAAGAGAGAGAGAAAAAACGGGGGTGAGAGGCAGAGGGAAAGAGAGAATCTCAAGCAGATTTCATGCTGAGCGTGGAGCTGGACACAGGGCTCACTCTCACGACCCTGAGATCATGACGTCAGCCGAAATCAAGAGTCAGGCATCCCACTTTGGATAATTTTTAATTGCCTTTTCAGATGTATCTTTGCGCTCCATTCCATTTTACCTTTCAGATATATGAGATTATCCAAGTTGAGAATTTCTTACCTCTGGCATTTCTCCATTGCTCCTTTGTTGGCCTTTTAAGATGAAGTAATGTTTAAAATGTTTCCCTTCAAAATCTTAACTCTTAATGAGTTTATTTACAGCGTGTCTCTGTTGTGTCACATGATTTGGAAATACTTCCAACCTTTGAAAATTCCAGTTGGAATAATAATTGGGTGCTTTCACCACCTAGACTTCTGCTGGGCTCTTAACAAAATTTCCCTGGGGCTAAACACGGGAGTTTATTGACCTCTGTAGAATGTGGTTAAAAATTAGAATGTCTGTGAGTGAACATTCTAATTTTTATTATCGAAGGAAGCTTTCTTCTTACTTCAGTTTAGCTCTGTTACCTCCAGAAGTACGTAGCTGCTCTGTTTCCTTTCCTCATCACAAGCTGACCTTTGGCAAGCCAGCGTAGCAGTTGCTTTAGCCCTAGACCTCTGGAAAGATAAAACCTATTGTCCAGCTAAAACTAGACACACCTGTCTCTCTTTTTTTTTTTTTAAGATTATTTATTTATTTATTTATTAGAGAGTGAGCAGGAGAGAAACAGCATGAGAGGGGAGAGGGTCAGAGGGAGAAGCAGGCTCCCCGCTGAGCTGGGAGCCCGATGTGGGACTCGATCCCAGGACCCTGGGATCATGACCTGAGCTGAAGGCAGTCGCTTAACCAACTGAGCCACCCAGGCGCCCTACACACCTGTCTCTTATTTGCAAAGAATTTAAGATATCAGGGGTACCAACACTTTCTAGTCTTGATTATAAAATATAGGGGGAAATTTCAAAATAATTAAAGATTATATTTTTATATATTTTCTTGTACATTCTTCTCATTCCTCTAGCCTATATCTTCTGATTTCAAGTCCAATGACTCTTAGGATTTTTTTTGTCCCAGATCATTCCTAGGGATTTCTTAAAGTTGAAAGTTAGTCAAAAAATGGTATAAATTGGGTGGCTCTTCCCACAGGAATAATGGAAACTACCTCCAGGTAAGTGGATCTTACAAAATATTGTAGATTTAAGTACACCAAATAACAGGCAAAAATAACCTCATTCTTTTCCCAGTCCCCACAACCAATACATACACCCAGTGTATGGGCTGATATGTGTGTAATGAGGGGTGTTTATGGTGGGAAGGAAAAGGGGACATAAGAAGACCTTGCCTGATAAGAGAAAATTATGAAGTGTCTATAGAAATCTACAGAGAATAACTTAAAGTCTTACTTTCCTAGGTGTGAAAATTGGACTTTTGCCCAGAATCCTTTTTTGGCAGGAGATCAGGAATCAGTATGACTGGTTAAATTCCTGAGCAAACCCGAAACCAGTGAATTCTGGTTTCTCATCTGTGTTTTAGAATCTGATACCCAACACACCAATATAACTTGATTTTCACAGGGAAGGGTATCTCACTGTAGTATCTTGAGGTCATTTTTATTTTTATCTACAGCTAGAGCTATCCTTTTGTTTACCTGAATTTATTAATTTGTTTATTCATTTGACGTTTATTTGGGCCACTTGTGTACAAAGCCCTGTTAGTCACTGTCTGGCATGAAAAGATCTACAGATGTGGGCCCTGCCCTGAAGGGGCTGGATAGGATTCCCACTTGGATGTGGGGTGAGGACATGGGCACAAATAACTATGGGGCATAATAGAAGATGCAGATGCGTGAGATGAATGCCCTTGAAACACCATGAGCATTCAGAAGGGAGAGAGATGCTTCAGGCTCCACAAACCAACAGCACACTGTATTGTTAGACCTACTTACCAGGAAATGAAATGTTTTAATCATACAGAAGATTATAGAGAATAAATAACAAACATGTTGTGCCCCTGTACCCAGGTTTGTTAGTTCTTAACATTTGGCAATATTTGCTGCTCTTTTTTTTTTAAAGAAATACATTGAAACTCCACCTATGACCTTCTTCCACTCCTCTCTTTTCTTCCCCTTTCCTTCCTCAGAGACATTTCTCCTTCCCATAGGTTTAAGTATCTGTATATCTGTATGTATTCATGAACAATATATACTCTTGTTTTGCATGCTAATTTTTTATATAAGTGGTACCGTGCTATAATGTGCTTTGTTTGCATATCATATTTTCAAGATTCCCCCATGTTATTGGATGTATTTGTGATTCATTAATCATCATTCATTCATTGTCAGATTCCATTCTTTGAATATATTACAATTTTTCATCAATTCTATTAGTGACATTTATTTTTTTTCAAAGATTTTATTTATTTATTTGACAGAGAGAGACACAGCGAGAGAGGGAACACAAGCAGGGGGAGTGGGAGAGGGAGAAGCAGGCTTCCCGCGGAGCAGGGAGCCCGATGCGGGGCTCAATCCCAGGACCCTGGGATCATGACCTGAGCCGAAGGCAGACGCTTAACGACTGAGCCACCCAGGCGCCCCTCTCCTAGTGACATTTAAAGTACTTCCAGCATTTTGCTATTATAGTAATGCTGCATTAAATATTCCTAAGCATATCTCCTTAGGTGGCTGGGTGAGAGGTTTTTCTAGGATGTATACTGAGAAGTGATATTGCTGGCTCATGGGGTATGTGGATCTACATCTTAATTAAGGATTGCAAATTTCTGTCCAACACTGTTAACGCTAGTTTCCACTGCCACCAGCAGTCTATCAGCGTCCCTGCTACTCTCCGTCCTCACCTCTACTTGGAGTTCTCATACTTCCTAAATTTGGCCAACCTGTGTGAAATGGTATCTCACTGCCATTTTAAAGATTTTATTTTATTTTTTTTTTATTCATGAGAGACAGAGAGAGAGACAGAGGCAGAGGGAGAAGCAGGCTCCCCGCGGAGCAGGGAGCCCGATGCGGGACTCGATCCCAGGACCCTGGGATCATGACCTGAGCCGAAGGCAGACGCTTAACCGACTGAGCCACCCAGGCGTCCCTCTCACTGCCATTTTAATTTGCATTGTGTTGATTTCTTATGAGATTTAGTATCTTTCCATATGTTTATTGGCCATTTGGCTGTCCTCCTTTGTGAATTGGCTAATATATCATTTGCTCATTTCTGTTTGTGTATATGTGTATTTTTACTGACTTGTAGCAGTTTTTATGTACTTGGGATTATAAGTTTTTGATAGCTTTATACCATGTGAAAATTTTCTGCCTCCTTGTGTTTTTTCTTCCTCCTCCTCCTTTTTAAGTGTAATGTCATATGGTTTTAAATGCAAAGAGAGAGGAGTATTTTTTTTAAAGATTGTATTTATTTATTTGACAGAGAGAGAGAGCCAGAGAGCACAAGTAGGGGGAATGGCAGAGGGAGAGGGAGAAGCAGGCTTCCCCCTGAGCAGGGAGCTTAGTGTGAGGCTCGATCCCAGGACCCTGGGATCATGACCTGAGCTGAAGGCAGACACTTAACCAACTGAACCACACAGGTGCCCCTATCTGTTCTTTATGTTTAGTGCTTTTGGTGTCTTTTTAAAGAAATCTATCCTTATTCTGATTTTTTCAAGATATTCTTTTATATAGTCTTCTGAAAGTTTACATTTATTATGAAAGAATTTATCTTTCTCACTATGTTTTAATCTACCTGTAATTGGTATCTGTATATGTGTAAGAACACAGGTAAATCTTAAGGACAAATGATGTAACATATAGGAAAATCAAATGATATTAATGTGTAAAGAATTCAAAATTGTATTCTGTGTAATTTTGGAACGGGATTAGGAGGTTCAGAATGTGTGGTTTTTCTCTAAGCCTGGTCTTCTCCATAATGGGAAAATACCAGAAACTAGTCCTACTTTGGTGGATGATTTTAAGTACATGTTGGTTACCCTAAACTAAGAACAGTAGTGCATTCTATAAACCTTTGTAGTCAAAGAACTGGGCTTAGGATTGTCCTATACAATACTCCGCAGAGCTCTAGGCTAACAGTTCAAATTGTGCTTACTCCTGTTGTTAGGAGCAGAGAAGGAAGAAAACTGAGTCCTGGAAGGAGTCATTGTATAAAACTTTAGGATAATATGATCATTATAAGTTTTTCATGTCAAGACTTATTTCCCTAGCTTTCTTATATTATCTAGAACAGAATAAATGCTCAAATGCTAGCTACTGTTGTTCTCTCTCTCTCTCCCTCACACACACACACACACACACACCACTCAGTTTTTGAAGGAGCTTTACCAGGTAAATAGGTAAATTCTTCACTGTGTGCTATTTGTTTATAGGACTGGAGAAAAACTAGAGAGATGACAACTAATATAATGTGAAAAAGAATTTTGATATGTCTTTTTGTTGAATAACTAATTCAGTAGGGTGCTTCATCCTCTTAGTTTAGAGAATTTAAATTATTCCTTAGCACCAAGCTCGAAAATAACATTACTTTGTATTTCATTAATGTTTTAACTCATTGTGTTTTAAACTCAAAGCGGGTGTTACACATTCACTTTTGTGTTTGGATTTCATAAGTTATTGATCTGTGCATGTGTACTTCTAGCTCTAAAGAAGCTACTGAGGAAGAATGAAATTCTCCAACCTTAAAACTGAATCTGGCCCTTTTGTGCATATTGCTTATGTAATACCTGACAAGAGTTGGCCCCACACTTATTTTTTTAGGATGAACCTATATTCTCTGAATGCCTATATTACTTGTTTGCCCTACTCCTAAATGGTACAATTTTTGCCTTGTATGATTATAGTTTTCTGTGTAACTCCCTACTCCTAAACTGTACTAGATTAAAACTCTTACTCATTTTAGTATTTCTGAAGCATCTAGCTCAGTGCCTTACAGTGAAGTGAAACTTGTTATATTTTATTGGCATTAGTGGCTACTAATAGTTCTTTTTAATATTAATACAAAAATTTTCGAAGTGCTTTTCATATATGATTACATTTAATAATTGCATCAGTCCTATGATGTGGATGTTATATTAATCTTCTCACTTTATAAGTGAGAAAATCAAGCCTATTAAAGTTAAATAAATTCTCCAGGCTTGACAGCTAGTAGGTGGCAATTCCAGGACTCAGTTTTCTTCCTTCTCTGCTCCTAACAACAGGAGTAAGCACAATTTGAACTGTTAGCCTAGAGCTCTGCGGAGTATTGTATAGGACAATCCTAAGCCCAGTTCTTTGACTACAAATCCTGTTACAAAACGTAATTATAGTAGGTATTGTAGCTACCATTAGCAACAATTTCAACTTCACATAAAGATGAGAGTGTTCAGTTAAAACAACAACAACACAATAAAGGATTGACATAAGCAACATGTAGGTAGGTATGACTCTTTAGACTATGGTAAAGAACTGTGTTTTTGGATTCCCACTGGCTGGGTAGCCACATACTGCCCTTAATAAGTCCTGCTTTTTTGTTATTTTTTTTTTTTTCATTCAACAAGTGCTTTTCTTTGTTATGGCTCTTCAGATCTACTTGGGAGTGAGTATGTCTGAGACCGCTGAAAATGAGTATATTTCACATTCTTTCTAGTGCTTCCTCTCTCTCCCTAGGCCATCATTTTGTGTAACTTGACTATAACCTATGTGGGAGAGACACTTGGCAGAAAGAGTCAGGTGGATATGTTCCACCTTGCCTTTAAGAGCCACCGTTTCTCACGAGGCTTAACCACATTAGATTTGTCTGTTGCACGCAGCCTCAGTGGAGATGCAGAACAGAGAAAGAGTGGGCCCCAGGCATTCATGCAATACCCTTACTGTAACAGAGCTTCAGTGCCAGGAGGGTGGTAGTTGGGAGGCACGATTAATGTTTGATTGTGAATGGCTCAAAAGTCTTACCTAAGGAATCTGCTGACAGGTTGTCTCCTCGAAGCCAGATCTGATAGTCTTCAGATTTCTTGGTCTTCACTTTTAGAGAAGTGTACCTCTTTAGAGAAGTACCTCTGCTTCTCAGTCAGAGGTACTCCTTCTTCTCACCTTTTCCATCTTACTCTTCTTTTCCCTGAGTATTTTGTCGGCTTCTCTTCCGCCTCCCTAAGTATTTCTGTCAGGCAGGCCTTTGATGACCCTCATTCCTTGATCAGACTCATTTACCTGTTTTCATAAAATGTCTAGTTCTGCCTGGGAACCTTTGTAGTCAGCTCTCCCAGCTGTTGGCTTGAACGGTCCTTTGGGAGACCAGAAGCAATGAACCTGGAATAACCACATTTGACTTCAATGAGCTCTCCTGAGACTTTAGTAATTACTTAATGGATTGAATTGGTGACACACACTATTCCAGATAACAGCCTGGGTTGCATTAAATTAACCTTCACAAATGGGTATTTATTGGTGTACTCTTAAAAGACTACATGTGTTGGCTGTAATTGTTCTTCCGTGTTTCTCCATGCTGATAGGTATTTGTACTGAGTGAAAAATTTCTCAGATTAGAGCCTGGGTGGTAGTTCTAGCCATTTAGTGATGTGTGTCATTGTGTTCAGCACATTGAGCATAAATCCTGTCTTGTAAACAGCAGGGAGACTAATGAGGTTTGCCCACATTCTGGTATCATTACCAGGAATTCCAACAGAGAAAAAGAGAAGGCTTGGAAAAGAAGTACACAGATCAGTGATTTCTGGAACTCTTGATGATCTGAATTAAGGAGAGAGATTATTGCTCAACAATGAGTGTAGACGTGCATGTACAAAGACGGGTACATAAACTACATTTAGCTAAAAAAAAAAGAAAAGAAACCGAACATTTTGCTTTTAATGAACATTTGCGAAGTCACCAGCTTAGTTGTATAGAGAGCTAACGAGGGGCTTATTTATGAGTGTCTCTAATTGTGAGTGGTATCAGGGGGGCGGCTATTGAAATAATGCAGCTGTTTAAATGATAGCCCACTCTTTGCTTTCTCAGGGCTCTTCATCATTTCAGCCAACTAAAGTTTCATACTAATTTGAGTCTTACAATTCTTGGAATGATTTGGCTGTTATCTTTATAATAAATAGCTTCTGAACTTGTTGGAAGAAGCCTTTCAAATGTGTGTTTTTTTTTTTTTAGGTTGGTTTCAGATCTTTATTTTTATTATTACTGTTGAATAACTTGTGTGTTTGATAATGCCAAAGCAAGGGGTCCAATCATTGCTTAATGCTTAGACTAGTTTTCTTCCTGGATTTGAATTTTCATAAAAGCTGGTTATCACGATGGTCTTGGCACACAGTGTGGTCCACACATCTTTGTGTTAGAATGAATGAGTAAAGGAATGAGTCCTAGAAAAGAAAATTGTCTGATTTCATTTGCATACTTACTGATAGACAAAATGCCAGGACCCAAAAGTGAATTCCAGGTAGAGTGTTTTGAAATGAATAGCTCTCTTCTGAGAGTGAGAGCGACACACACACACACACACACTTAGGATGAAAAACTCCCCCCTTTCAGTCCCACTCACCTACCCCTTCCTTTGAAATAGAAAATCTGTAGGGTGTACTGTAGAGTAGTGAAAGAGTCAGCAGACTGGTCCCAGATCTGCCACTGATGTATGCTTTTTAGCATACACGTACTTTGTACATGTAGGCACAGAATACAAATTCGTGGACTTAATGAATGAACAGATTATTTGATAACTCACTGAGTACTTTCTTCTGTATTGGCTCTGGGGATATGAAAATGCTTTGTGATTCTGAGTTAGTTACTTAAATTCCCTGGACATCAGTTTTATTACTTATAAAATGATAGGGCAGAATGAGATGCTTACTTATTAGCCCATCTACTTATAAAAATAACTGGATTGGAAGAGCTGTAAGGTTTCTTGACCCCCACCCTGACTCTTCAGAACTCTTTCATTTCCTGGGCCCAAACCTGGGATTATGAGGATCAGAAGGAAAATACTGAACTTGTTTGTATGTCTTCCTTGCAGTCTTTCTGGGACCCCACATTTTGGGTCAAAGCAGTGTTTCAAATATTTTCCCAAGGATGTCCTTATCATTACCAGAGAGCAGTCCACAGAAATCTGGTAATGATTCTCCTTACGTGAATGAGCGATTTAGCCGTGTCCTAAAGATCCACCAGAAATAGAAAATGCTGTGTTTGTTAAAGACTTACAGTACTAGAAATTTCAGAGCAGTGACTCCCAAGAGAATTCCTTCTTTAAATCTTAGGGAAAATGGATGTGAGTACCCGGTCATGGTGGTAGAAAGAAAAGGTTTGTTGGCACTTTTCCTCCAGCCATTCTCAGCAGTTTTTCTGTCAGCCTAAGCTCATGAAAACCACGGTGGGTCGGGCAAACTCCATGGCGAGGATGCTTGTCAGGAGCCTTCGGCTTTTCACTTGAGTCTAATAGAGACTTAGCACTTTGCAGGTCAGTGCCACTGCTCTTTGTCTCTGACCTAAGAGATCTGGAGTTCTTCACATCAAAACCACATCTTGCTGAGCAGAGATCAAACGTAGGAAGGTAAGGATTCTGCCAGTGATTTATCATGCCAGGGAGAGCGATCAGGCCATATGGGGCCACTGCAAATGAAGTTGACATTCCGGCAGTTTCTCATAGAAGGTCTCACATGTAGGTATGGCTAGTTTTTCTTGCAGAGGAATTCCGGGTCAAGTGGCAGCTTTTGGTGGCATTTCTTAGCCAGACTTACCTCGAGCATGAGGTTATTTCAAAATCAAGTCCTCTCAAGATTTTCCTAATATTTTGTTTAAATGGCAAATAGGGATTTCTTACTCAGATATTTGAAGGTTAATTTGAGCTTTTCATTTGATGTCTCCTTTCCTTTTCCCTTTGTGGAGAAGGTGCCTATTTTAAAAAGAAAGAAAGAAAAAAGAAACGAAAAATTAAGGTGATTTGAGGTCTGCAAAAAAAAGACCCCTTTCTTCCTAAATATTAGATGTGACTTTAGGGTAATGAAATTGACTGTGTAGGGTCTGCACAAATAGACTTATTAGTTCATCATCACATTTTATTAACTCAGGGGTTTTAGGAATGAATTGTTACAAATATTAACCATCCAGTTCTGGGGTAGAGGAAGACATCACACAGACCTTTTTGCATATTTGTAGTGGAGGAGAGGGAGGAAGAATTTAATCATTTACAACATAGATAGAATTATGTTTGAAACCATTTGCTAAGATTTGAGTCAAGGGCAATAATTTTGATTTTAACTGAAAGAAAAAATCCAATAATCCGTCTCCTCATCTAACTTTATAAACAGATACACGAAAATGATTGTGCTATATAAAATTCAGCTTGCTTTTTGTTTACTGTCACAAGCAAATGTTTAGTCTCCTGTGGAGAAATCACTCATTTATTGTTTCAAAGACCTCTTCAACCTTAGGATATTCACTGGGGTGTTTCAGCTTCTATTTGCACAGGATGTTTGCTTTGTAACATAAATGAAAGATACTGGCATTTAAATGTAGTAGTTCATGACATGAAGTTCTAATTCAACCAGAGATACCAGTTGTCCCTTTTGTGTTTTACTTTTTCATAATGAGAAAAATTATCATAAATGAATGGGCTTTGGTGGTTAGAAGTAAGTCTCATCCTGTAGTCAAAATTCACTTGATTTCCCAGGTATCTGTTTATCTGTTCATGAAATGGGGAGTATTATTCCGATTGATGAAGTACTTCAACTCTGTAAGGAGCAAGTTTAAGTATAATAATGAAATAACAAAATGGAATTTCTCCCAGTTTCCACTGGCATTCTTGGAGCGTGTACAACATCCATGAAAACCTGGTAGGGTTGCCAGATAAAATATACAGCGTCTAGTTAAATTTGAATTTTAGGTAAATAACAAATCTTTTTAAATATAAGAATGTCCCATGATTTGCCAGTGATTGGGGACATATTATACTGAAATTTAATTATTTTTCTGAGATTCATATTTTACTGTGCATCTTGTATTTTCATTTGCTAAAACTGGCAAACCTAAACCATTATGCAGATGGTTTGTGATTTTTATCTGTGACCAGCAAATTAACATCACTTTAATGTAAAATTAATTGGCAATAAGAATTAAAGACTCAAGGAATCCTTAAAAATTCTTGCACTAGCATAATGAAGAATGTAGTAGAAAGACTTTTCTTTTTAAACCCTAGCAATACTAGTGAATAAATAGGGCAGCTAGGCCCATTGTAAAGACAGCTTAATCTCCTAAATGAATTGCTCCAACCTTTTAATTCAAAATCATACAAACAAAAACATTGAGATAAGCTGGGTGCTTTTTCAAATGGGGACCCCTGTGGCTTTGAAAATAAACACTTCAGCCTCCTTCCCCCCAACACCTACACCCACAGTCACTAGCCTTTCTGATGTCTGCCATTTGCAAATGAACAGGCTGAATTCTGAGAAAGACAGAAGACTAATTAAACCTAGGGAAGATAGGCAAAGGAACATTTGTTTCCAAGCAGAAGACAAAAGAAATCATGTTACATTCCGCTTTCTCAAGACTGACAGGAGGGCATTAAAGCCCTTTGCTGAATTTCCTCTTCTCAGAGCTCGTTTCCCACACCACTGCTCAGACCCTCTCAGGGCCCGGCAACCCTGGTACGTCTGAACCAGCCTGCATTGGCCTATCTTCATGGGAGAGTCAGAAGAGGGGAGCAATCAGAAACTCCCAGAGACCAGTTCATATGTTGGATGGCCTTCACCATCTTTACCTTCTTCCCCCATCTTTTTGCCCTGTTCGTCTCTGATGGTTTGTCAAAGGGGATTCAGTTACTAGCAATGGGGAGAAAATAAACGAATGAGTACACAAACAAACACAGAACAAGCAGTAACTAGCTTTTTAAGAGCACTAATAAATTGCCTTGAATTGGCTGTTTACATTCAGAATCTGAATCCGTTAAAAGTTTGGGTGCACACTATTCCAGACTTTTCGGTAGTCCCAGTAATTCTTATATCCACTGGATGAGGTGGTTTTATTATTAGCTTGCGTGGCTAAAGTCACCGTTTTGAATCTCTGTACAGATGAGAAAATTGAGCCACAGAAAGTTTAAATGGCATACTCAAGTCACACCATCTAGTAATCTTTCTACACATAGGAAGTATACCATATATTTATATATATATATAGTATGAGAGCAATGGGGAGGCAGAACTTGATTTTAGGACATCTTTGTCCATTTTTGTGGTTAAAGAATACCAAAGGGACATCCATGAGATTCAACCTAGGTGCTAGTCAAACCAGTCATATGATAAGGGACTGGGAATATTAGACTGTTTTGGCCTGTGATAGAAATATCCTGCCATGCCCCTTGGAATCCTGAGTCAAAAGGAACACTAGGTCTTCCCTGATCTGGATCACAGGTCCCTGGAATTACCCCAGAGCCCTTTAATCCGAACGATCCAGGCAGCCTCTGGGGAAAGAGGCCCGCCACCCCACCCCTTACCTCACTTCCCAGTTCATTCAGATCTAGCCTTGTCCCCTGAAGGCTGCCCAAACGGAACTGTCTTCTGGGAACATGACTAATGAACGACCTTTTGTCTCTGTACTCTCATCAGTGTCCTTTCACTTTCAGAAACAGACCTTGAGGTTAGATGGGGACGGGAAAAGCCGGGTGGATCTTTGCTACCTAGAATTGCTAAGGTCATAACTTATTTCTGTTTACAACACTAACACAAGTCGTGTAACCATTGCACATTAGTGTAATGTGCTGGGCATACAACCTTCATTTTTAAATACTCTGACACAATCACTGTGGATTAATAGTTTTAAAAGCTGTTTTTAAATGTTGCCCCTCATTTCTCAGTTCTTTTGACCTTGTGCTATGTGCATACTTGGGAAGTCTAGTTTGCAGTCTTTTCTAGTGAAGACTTTTCCCTTTTCCTGCCTTTCAGCCTAAGACTCAGGATAAGTGGGGTTCAGAGCATACAATATCGGAGCATTAAATACCATTATTTAAAACAGTTAATTGATTTAAAGTTAGAATTGATAAGTCTGTCCTTGTCAAAGCAAGCTTTGTAGAACCATGCTTTTGCCAGTAAGAGATTACACCTATTGAACCAAGCCCACGTCTCTATAATATCAAAACACTGACTTTAAAGTGAAAAATGCAATCAATCATCTAAGTGTGTTTTCCTATAGAATGCCATTTGGGTGTTTTTTCACTTTTTAGCCAGATGTTTTGGCGTGAAGCAAAGCAAAGAATGGAAGTCAACAGAATCACTTTTGCTCTAACTACCTAGTTAGTTCAACAGGAGGGTTCTCTCCTCCCATAAGTGATCTGAGCATTTCCTTCATTCCTTTACCTTATATACGTAGCCTCTTCATTAGAAGTAAAATAAGATGGGGCTATTTTTCATCAAACTTAAAAGTAATCTTTTTACCTTTGATTATAGTATTCAAAGGCTACCGGCTTTGCAGAGTAGCGCACTGAGGTGAGCATCAGTACGACTCTTTATTACAAGAGAAATTTAATTTTGTCCAGTTAAGTGATAGTGCTGTGTGTTCTATGTTGTCCGCAGATCTCTTTAAGGTACAGTACGTCAGTAGAAACAATAGAGCAGTCACGTCAAAGGAGATAACGAACATGTGACAAGTTCTTAAACTACTCCTTTGTACTGCTTAATTAAAGGTAATTGAACTTTTTTCTGTAGATAGATCCGTCTGGTTATTGATTTGCTATCTGGTACTCTCCTTTGATGAGCCAAAAGCAGTTTAAGTGGCAAGCTGAGTAAAATTCAGCTCTCCAAGGCACAGTCTACTGCAGGGTTTAATACAAATCATTTGAAGCATTTACTATTAAAAAAACAAAACATTTTATTGCGGAAATAAAACATGGCAGCTTTATGTCAAAGATTCATTGAGGATGGGTAATTATTTACACCTAACTCCTATTAATGCCTGCCGCTTTGGAATTCCGCGGAGGTTTCGATTCCCCAGTTAGAAAATTCATGGCAGCCTCTCTATATTGTCACAGCCACGTGGCTTTGGGCTGAAAAGTGTGGCGAACCTGATTTGTTCTCCGTTATCTTCCCGCTGCGGAAGTGGCCAAGTGATGTGGCTTGGCTTTGGTGGCTAAATTTACAGTTTTGAATCTCTATCCAGGTTAACTACTGAGATTTATAAAAACAACGTAAAGCCACTTTTAGGTGAATTAGATCCCTGTGGACAGCCAATCTGAATTCCTTATCCCATCTTTATTTCTTTCCATGGTAATAGGATTTATTACATCTTTTGAACACTGACTGCATGTTAAGTGCTATGTTAGAGTATGGGGGAAACCAAACGAAGCCAAGAGAGCTTTTTTCAAGGAACTTAGAGAAGGAAGAAACTTCATCTTAGCCAGCTAAGCCTTAGGCACATTCACATTTTATCTCACTTAATTGTACAACAGCCCTGCAAGGTAGATGGGCCTTATAATTCTGTTGTTAGAGAGGAGGGAACAAAGCTCAAAGAGTTTGAGAGTCTATTTAAGATGGTTCAAGATTGCATAAGTGGTTAAAGACAGACTGGTATTTATTTACATGGGGATCTTCCAGCTCTAGTACCTTCACTCTGGTTGGTTCTACAAGGAAGATAAAGGAATAAGTACAAGATTAATCACCTCAGTCCTCAGTGGATTTCCTTATTTTTCTGCTCTGTTTTACATATGAACACAGCCCTCATAACACTTTACCATCATGAATGAATACGTTAAACAACATCAGTCTCTACACTTGTCTTGGGGAGAAAGACTTGCATGTTGCTTTGTTATCCTGATGGTCTCATTTGAAAAAAATAAAATGCATAAACCAGCCCAGTCACCTTGAGTTGGCTTTCAAAAAGCCCTTACTGTTTCAATCCAGAAACACAACCGTATACTCCATTCATATTTTGGACCACCCCTCTTGGACCCTGAGATACCTGTTCTTTTCAGATTTGGAAAGGACACTTCCGCTCAGCAGAAGCCTTTGTTGCAGTAGAGTATTGTACTTGTTAGAGTTCTTAAACACATTCCATCAGGAAGGGGATAACATTTCTGAGATGGGGAAATATATGACGTTTCCTGCCCAGAATCTAGGATACCATGAAATATTTACAGGAGGAAATTATACTTACAGATTTTTTTCTTCCCCAAATGCCTGTGTAGAGTGTCCCTAACAAAGTGCCATTATGAATTTTTACTTTAATTCCCTTAGCTGGGAGAAGGAACCATGAGGCAAACAGCTGTGACCATTTTATAAAGACTTTGTGGCATCTGATGCCCTTTTCTTATTCAGCCTTGGATACCTAGATTCTACAGAGAAAGGAACAGATGAAAAAGGAATCACTTTGATTCAGTGAAATTGTTACCAGTTCTTAAATCAGCCAAGGTTGGTCATTCCTGCTCATCTAAGACCAACTGTCCTGTGGGAAGTCATTTGGGAAGGTTTTGAAGGACCCATCCTGGGCCCTCAAACATAGCCCCCGTAGTTGTAAGAGCACGAAACTGTTCTTTAATAAGCCCAAGAAATAATTTCCTACCTGCAGATCACAGTAGTCAGGCTTCTGCCTGTCCTCTGGCAGAAATTCATGGTTCTACACCTGGGGTGGGGGGACTGCAGAAAATATCCCAGGACCTCATCTTTAAGCATAATCACATTAGGAATGGAAATCACCGTTGCTCCCCAAACACATTTTGCTTTCAAGAAAGGAAATGAAAAATTATTTTGCTGTCACTTGTGTTGGTTGTGTTGAAGGAAAAAGGGACTCAAGCAAAATTCCTTGTGCTGAGTAGTTGTTAAGAGACATTGTGAATGAAATGCAGTGAGGATTTCTCCTATGACCCGGGCAGCCATCACATCTGCTTTCCAAAGGAACATCAGCAAAGATTAAATTTAGAGAAGGCAGTAGGATGGGAATCAGGATATGGGGGTTCCAGTCCCTCTTCTGCCACTAGTTGGGTGTGTGACCTTGGGCAAGTCATTGGACTCCTTTTGAGACGTTTACTTAGTAACATTTCTCATTTGGGTGGATTATATCTAAGACCTCCTCCAGCTTTGTGAATCTATCTCTTCCTAACCCAAGCAGCCTCCTCTCACTATATTTAGGCCAAGAAAAAGATATTCATTCATTCATTAGTGCATTTTAAAATCGTGCTTTAATAAGATTTGGCTGGTAAAGTATCATCGTGGCATACCTCATAGTTTCACAACAAGATACTAAGCCCAGTGCTTTGGGGGAGGTGGGCAGTTTCCACTTGTGCTCGGTGTTGACCTTGCATGCGTTTTAAAATGTCTGTTGTAGGACTCTTTTCCACCTAAATTTTCCTTTTTCAGAATGGTGTCTTTCTAGTACATCAGTTGCATGTTCAAGTACTAGACATAATTGGAAAAGGAAACCGCAGTTTCTGAACCCAGAGGATGGACTCTGCATGGGCACAGAGATATGTTGTTGAAATGGTTCTAGAAACATCAACATGCGGGGCACCTGGGTGGCTCAGTTGTTAAGCGTCTGCCTTCGGCTCAGGTCATGATCCCAGGGTCCTGGGATTGAGCCCCGCATCGGGCTCCCTGCTCCGCGGGAAGCCTGCTTCTCCCTCTCCCACTCCCTCTGCTTGTGTTCCCTCTCTCGATGTGTCTCTCTCTGTCAAGTAAATAAATAAAATCTTAAAAAAAAAAGAAACCTCAACATGCACTTGGAGAAGGAGCAAGACAAGGCTATGGTGTCACAGAACTTCCTATAAACTATTGAGCGCCCACTGGTGGCTATGCGTGTTGGATACCCAGTACCTCAGATGAACCGAGTCGCTAGAACTTGTAAACCATTAGGGAAGACATCTTCCATTTAGGTGGCACTAGCTTGTTAACGTGCCATGTTGAAAAGTATTCAGAAGTTCAACTGGAAGATACTGTGATCAGTTATCAATCTGTCAAGGGGCTGGACCGAAGACCTTATCACGAGTGCCCTAGGTTAGCCTGTCTTCAGTGACCGGGAATGATAACTGTCATAGACACAGGAACTGAGAGCTCAGGGAGCTGGGAGACTTGCCGGACAGTTAGTGTGAAACTGAGAGCAGAACACTAGCACTCTATCTCTGCTTCCTTTTGCTGCAGAAGAAAATAAGACCGTTAAAGTGATGTCCCCTTATAAAGAAACCCCTCCGCGTAGTCCGTTTGAATAACCAACCCCACTGCATACTCGGTAGTGGTCAGACGGGGACACTGCAGCTCCAGTGTGACTTTCCAGGTTGTAGATTGCTCAGGCGACCTCGGGTGTCATTATCCAGGGCCCCAGAGGAAAGGGGTTCCTTCTGAACCCCTTTTCTCTTAAAAAGGTTTCGCAAGTTACTGTGGCTCTGCAGTCTTTTTAGGTAAGTGAATAACTCCATTATCTTGGTATCACAGTATCTACCCAGAACCGTGTGCTGGATGAACACTGATTGTCATAGCCTCAATCCAGACAAGAAGAAGTAGGAAGTATCTAGCGTTAGTGGCATCGTATTCAGTGTCGAGCGGGGGCCTGATTCTCTGGATGGACGAAAATGGTTCTAGGAGTCCAAGGATCTGGCTCCTGGAATTAAAACACACATGGTTTTGGTTTTGGTTGAAAGAATACAAATACATCTAAACATTTATTGAGCAACTACCTTTTCACTGTTCCCTTTCTAGATCCTGGAGATACAAAAACAAAGATGACCTAGTGACATGGTATTTGTCCTTAAGGAGCAAACAGTCTAGGGAGGGACATGGGTAAAATATGACAGGATGATACGATACACAGGTAGAAGTCAGAGAACCAGTAGTTAGCTCTGAAGGGATTTGGGAAAGGCTTTCTCAAGTATTTGAACTGAGTTTTGAAGAATGACCACAATCCTAGTGTTGTGTCAGGTAAAGAAGGGAGGGAAGAACAGCAGGCTCAAATGTCCTTACTCATAACAATTTATAGCATGTTTGGTGTGATTTCAGTAGAGGGGGGCATGAGGGGGAGCTTAGATCCACAGTTTTATATCATTGTGCTCCTCCGTTTAGGGCACACTACGCGCAAGTTTTCTTGTTTTCTCCACAGGCACTCACTCCACTCTGTATCTAGATACAGACATATCCCTGATGGGAAGCACGGTGTTACTTTGCCACGAGCTGTTTTTCACTTACAGCAATGGTATCCTGCTGTAGACGTTATTTCAGCTTAGATACTTGGTGAGGGATGGCCAGAGATGAAACCAGAGAGGCTGGTTGGGACCAGATTAGGAAGGAACCTACCCCTTGGGAAGAAATACGCGTATTTACTTTGGAACAGTACAGGCATCCCCTGGAAGGTCATGCAGCAGCGAAGGAAACTGCTCCGGGGCACTTGTCCAGGTCCAGGGCTGAGGGGTGATGGTGCCAGATTGCGTAGGTTTCGAGTCCCAGTTCCACCGCATGCCTAGCTCTGGGTGAGCTCCTCTATATCTCTGATCTTCAACTTCCTCCTCTATAAAACAGCGATAATGATAATGCCTACCACATGTGATCATTTTGAGGATTAAATGAGTTAATACATGGAAAGTGTCTAGAACAGTGCCTGGAACATAGTAAGCACTCACATCTTAACTTCTATTATCATTCTCTTGATTGGTTGGGTTTTCGATCCTGACTTTACAGGCAATGTTCTAATTAGATTCTTTCTGTTGCTTTTGGCCTAACCGAACATAGATCTTTAACTTAAAGTTATAGTTTAGCAGAGACGGTGGGGGGGGGGGGGGCAGTAATGTCAAGAGGAATGGAAAAGCTCTGTAGTTAGCATTTAGAGACCTACGGTCAAGTTTTTGTCCTGTAAATTATTTGCAGTATAAACTTGCACTGGTAACCCGAGCCTTCATTTACACATCTGGAAGGAAAATACCTACATCGCAGGTTTGTGAAATAGTGAAAATGCTTGGTATACCGTGGGCATCTAGTAATGTTACTAATCTGAATTTTTCATTGACTGTGCGTTATGCACGTACTTCGGGTTAAAACAAATTCCTCTCCCAGATTCTCTCTCTGCAGGTAGTTTTCCTCTTCACAGTGTAGTGAGGCGTGTGCTGATGGGCTATGTTAGCAGGGCTCTTGAAGAAGGACTTCCTCATCAGATAGCCCGGTCTTTTCAGCCGTGGGTTCACAGAGCCGGAGCTTTTCCTGATGAAGGCCAGGTCCTGTCATCCACAAGGATGTTCTCCGGGCTTCTGTCAGGCAGGTGTGGCTCTTCAGTGGGGTTTCTCTGAGGCACACAAACGACCGGTCTAGCATTTCACGGAACTGGAATATGAAGTATATTATCTCTGAAGCACATTCAGAGTGGGTGTTCCACAAATACTTGGGAACATTGTTGTCGCATCTTGTTACTACGACGGTCTTCCCCTCTACAGAGTAAGAACATGTACTCCAAGGGCAGGCGCTGATTCTTACTTCTTTCTGTCTCACCGCCGTACCTAGCACAGAGCCTAACGTGTGGTAGGTGTGGAGCGAATGATCGCGGCTAGAGGAAGAGTTAAGGATTTGAAGGGAGACAGAGAGAAGATGTGCTGCTTCCCCTTCCCATGCAGCTCTTCGCTGTCCTTCTCTTCCCTCCCTCTTTCCAACTCCTCCCTCCCCATAACCAGTGCTGTGACTCACTTCCTAGCCTTAATTCCCCCTTTTGGAAGATAATACACTATTTCTTTCGTGTCCTCTCTTCACAAAAATGAAAGGTGACACATCTTCGTTATAAAGAAATGGCCCCAGCCACTTCTGGAAAAACTCTAGTGGTTAATCAGTTACTTTTAATTTAAATATATATGCTTAATGCTGAATTACATTGTAAAACTCCCGGGCTGATTTATGGTCTCAGTCCACCTTAATTAACATCGATTCTCGGGGAATAGTAAATGGGAATGGCCTTCAATTGAGGTTGAACAATGAACTCTCTGGGTGTTGTCCAATTTGTAACATGATTTACATGGAAGCAAGCCCTTCCTCTCCCAGGGTTATCCCTTTTTCATCTGGTGTGTGGGACAGGTTATATATAATCCATAGATAGGAACATTTGCTGTCAAGTACTCTGGCTGATTTAGAGCTGGTCCACAAAATGGTCACTATTAATAAAGAAGGAGAAAAAACCTAATCTGAGGCTTTGCAGGGATTCCAGGTTCTCGCTATGTGTCATCGCTTGTCCAGTCTGTGGCGTTTTTACGAAGTGGCCATAATGAAAGTCAGATTAAATGCACAGGATATATACATTTAATCAACAGCCATCGGGAGTCTGTGGTGCTGGAAGAGTTAGTTATAAGAGCCCTGTGAATGCAAATTTATTGCAGAAGAATCCGAGGGGTGGGGGAATGAGTGTCTGCTGAATGGTACTACCTGACACGGGACACCAAAAAACCTTCCAGAGTGAGTGATTTAAGCGTAAGGTTTGGCTTGTAAAGCTGCCAGCTGCTGGGTTTCAAAACTTGAAACATTTCCAAAACATTGGATGAGGCACTTTATATGTGCACTAGAGTAAATACTCTGGTTTTACTGCCAATTTAAATGTGCTCAGTTTACAGTAATGAGCTTGTATAGGCATTACCGTGTTTATAGAAAGTGGGACAGGAAGAAATGAACATTAACCATTACCAGTAGCAATTCCCATTGCCTTCTACCACAATGCTGACGGCAAGAAAAGTTTCTTCTAGGTTGGGAATATGTCACAACTGACATTGGTGTGTACTTGGCCTTGATGCCGTGTTGTTTCAACAGAGTAACAAACGCCGGGATCCAACAGGACTCTGATAAGGCCGCTCAGACCGGTTGGCTGTTTCTTACTGTTTTTCCTAAAACAGATGTCAAGAGCCTTCTCAATACGGGAATCATGGGGCAGTAGAGTAGGTAGGACTGATTGTATATAATCGAGTTTGTTTTAGCCAAGTCTGTTCTCTACAAGTGAATCAGTCACGGGAGTGGTTTTTTTTTCCCTCTCTTTAAAAAATTATTTGGGTGTGTTTTGATGTGCTCCATGGAAGCGGTGGCCTTTGTCTTTTGGGATGACTGGCACCAGAACCCCCTTAGCCATCTTGGACTGGAGACAGGCAGACATATTTAGCCTGAAAGACATAATTTGCTCAGCCTGGGAAAGGAAGAAAATCTAGAAATCGAAGGAGACCCTAGCAGGCACAATGCCTAGAAGAGAGTAGGTGCTTCGTAAAAACTGTTGAGGGAGATAAGGGAAGGGAAGGAGGGATGGGAGGGTGTTAATAGGAAGAGAGCCTGGAAACCCGTGTCTTAAGAGACTTACCCTCAGGAGTTCAGCTGTGTTTAGACTAGACTTTTTATAACAAAATTGTCCCTACTGATTGCCTGGCACTCCTTGTCTTTATTTCTGTGTTTGTTTGCATGGCTTCTGAGAAACTTTTGGCCCAAGTACACATACTTAGGATAGCAGGATTATGCTACCCAAGAATACCACACTTTCCCTACAGTGTAATCCCTTCTCCATTGTGTGGGCGACTAGCAAAATGCAGGCGTTGACCGACACCACGAACATGATCCGTGTCTGCAAAGAGCAGGATTCTGATGACACAAGTCTGTGGCTATCACATTGTTCTCCCGCCACGGCTGTGTATGTTTTCTGGCTGGTCTGGCTTTAATGCTTTTGCTAACTGTATTTTCACAGCGAAAAAGGAAAGAAAGCTAGTTATCCAATATTGAGTAGGTCAAAATATCGAATCCTGGAACGTTCATAGGAGATGAGGTCTAGCTCTTTCTATTTTCCCTCTTCTACCCTCACCTTTTCCCTCTACTCCCCATTTCTCTTTCTCTTTGGTTCCCTTCTCTGTTCATCATTTCACAGTAGGAAATCCGTAAGGCTTGTTTTTCGTAGTCTTTAAAATACAACTGTATTTTTCTTTAAAAAAATTTGTTCTCAACACTATTTTTTCAGTGTTTATTTTCTTTATCTTTTCAGTCTCTTCGTCTTATTTCTTCTGTCATATTTTTCATGCCTTTTTCTCCTTCCATTCTTTTTTTTTTATTTTGTTACGTTAGCCACCATACATTACATCATTAGTTTGTGATGTAGTGTTCCATGATTCATTGTTTGCGTATAACACCCAGTGCTCCATGCAGTATGTGCCCTCTTAAATACCCATCACCAGGCTAACCCATCCCCCCACCCCCCTCCCCTCTAGAACCCTCAGTTTGTTTCTCAGAGTCCATAGTCTCTCATGGTTCGTCTCCCCCTCCCGATTTCCCCCTCTTCATTTTTCCCTTCCTACTATCTTCTTCTTCTTTTTTTTTTTAACATTTAATGTATTATTTGTTTCAGGGGTACAGGTCTGTGATTTTCATGCCTTTTAATCACAGCTCTTTCTAAATATTTCAACTTAAAACACTTAAAAGAATCTTTTCTCATGTCTCCCTTCTGTCTGTGACTGTGACAAGCTTGATGAGTCTCTGGCCTAGGTACTCGGTGGGTCTTCGTGGTTTGGGGACCCTGCTTGCCAGAAGGCACCCTGCTTCCTCTGAAGACAGTCCTGCAGCAGAGGCTGGGGCTGGGACCCCAGGGCCACTCAACCGCTGGAGTTGCTGGTAGGGTTCGGGGACTCCTGGAGGGAAGGAGAGCAGCTTGACTTCGATTTCTTCCTTCTCTGTCACCCTCCTTAAACCAGCGCATCAGATCATCTTCAAAGAGGAACTGTGAAGTCAAGGAGGAGGGGCTGATCAGGCCAGCCGAATCGTTTTATTAGGGATAGAGTTTCTTTCTTCTACTTTATCTGTTCCGTACCCTGGGTTATACTCCCTCGTTATTTCTTGTTTTCCTGAAGTGTTCTTCTAACATGTCAGCCCGCACCGCTATCTCCCTTCTCTCAGGCGAGCTCCTGCCATGGTTATCTTTACCATTCATCTGGGCACTAAATCATAGAATACTACGTTATTTAACTTTTTGGAAAGTAATTTTGTCTTTGAAACATTATAAGCCCCAGGACAGCACAGAGCAGAGTACATATCATCTGTGGGTTTTCAGTAGTACTTCCAAACGACTCAGTGTTTAGAATAGGCTTTTTTTTTTTTTTTTTTTTTTTTTTAAGATTTAACGTTAGGCAATCTCCACACCCAGCATGGGTCTTGAACCCACAATCCCAAGATCAAGAGTTGCATGCTCCCCTGACTGAGCCTGCCAGGCACCCTTAGAATAGGCTTTTAATAAACATTTGGCATTTTTTCTGTAAACTCAAATTTTTGTTCAGCTGTTCCCTTCTTAGTTCCAACTCACATTTTTTTTTTTTTTTTCCTATCAAACCTGTTTCTACAGAGGAGGGTTGGGACGGTGAGAGTTTTGCAGGTCCCTCAATTTTGTGAAATGGTTACATTGCACCTAAGAGCCTTAACTCTTCTTTGGACTCTTTCTTAGATTGTTATTTTTAAATTCACATAATTTAAAGGGTTAATAGTTGCTCCCCAGTATTTCCACTTCTAGCATTAAAGTAAATTATATACTTTAAAGGGACTATCACAATGCAACTATATCTTGCATGAACTAATGTGTGTGTATAAATATATGCATTTAAATTTCATTTTCCAGTGATTTGTTGATAATATATTGATCTTGGTGCTTGGGACTTTGCTAAATTATACCTTCAGTATTTTTTTTTTGTAGATTTCTTGGGAATTTCTATATAGACAATCATGTCTGAAAAACAAGATGATATTACTTTTTCAGCCTTTTTTGCCTTTCATTTCTTTTTCTTTATTACATGGTATAACATGAAATATTATTACAATATGAAATCAAAACAACTATGTGCATATATTAATTTTAATGCATTAATTAATTGAAAGAACATTGATCTTAAAATGAATTGGGGGCAGAAGGAAAATGCAAAAGCTGGCTTTCTATAAAATCAAATGCTAATATCAGCTCTAAGAATAGTAAAGTAAACCTCCATCAAACAGCAGCAGAATATACATTCTTCTCAGGTTCACATGGAGCATTCACTAAGATAGGCCACATTCTGGACCATAAAACATACTTTAACAAATTTAAAAGAGCGGAAATCATATAAAAAATACTCTCAGACCACAACAGAATTAAACCATAAATTAATAACAGAAAGATAGCTGGAAAATCCCAAAATATTTGGAGATTAAATAACACATTTCTAAATAATACATGGATCAAAGAAAAAGTCTCAAGAGAAATTAAAAATATTTTAAATTAAATGAAAATAAAACATCAAAATTTGTGAGATGCAGTTAAAACACTACTTAGAGGAAAAATTATAGCATTGAGTTACATATATACAGAAAATAAGAAATAGTCTAATCCTCTTCCTTAGGAAACTAGAAAAAGAAAAGTAATATAAATCTAAAGGAAACAGAAGAAAAATAATAAAAAATTATAGCAGAGATCAGTGAAATTGAAAACAGGAAAACAATAGGGAAAATCAATGAAACCATGGGCTGATTCTTTGAAAAGGTCAATAAAACTGATAAATATCTAGCCTGTCTAACAAAGAGAAAAAGAGAGGAGACATAAATTACTAATATCAGAAATTAAAGAGGGACCATCATGGATGTTAAAAGGATAATAAAGGAATATTGTGAGCAACTATATGCCCACAAATTTGATAACTAATGGGCCAATTTTTTGAAAGACACATTCTACCAAAACTCACACAAGGAGAAATAGATAACTTCAATAGCCCTATATTTATTAAAGAAATTTAATTTATAGCTAAAAAACAAAACAAAACCAAAAAAAAAAAACCTTCTCACAAAGAAAACTCCAAGCCCAGATACCTTTACTGCTGAATTCAAAATAATGCTACTTCTACACAGACTTTTCCAGAAAATTGAAGAGAAGAGAATACCTTCTATTTTACTCTTTGAGACCAGCGTTACTCAGATACCAATACCAAAGACATTTTTAAAAATACAGAAATTCTTAAAATCTCAACACCTGTTAAATTGGCACCCACTCCTGAGATATTCATCACTTGTTGCCTGCCCCTCCACAGGCCTTTTGAAAAGAAATTATCCTGACGAAGGACTTGGCCCTTTAATGGCCTCAAACTATACTACATGACTTTCTTCTTCCTGGTTTCATGTATTTGGACCCAGGGACAGTCATTTAATTTACATTTGGAAGCACTTGAGAAAAAATGTGCTGCAACCAATCAGATGCTCTTCTCAGGAGCTTGACCTAAGAGACACACCAAAAAGGAAGAGTTGACAGTGGAAGCTGAGGATGGAACTCCTATTGGTTAACCCTAGATGGGCCCTAAAAATTTAAGAAATCGAATTAGTAATTACCTTTCAAAAAAAAGAGCACTGGCCCAGATGGTTTCATTGGTGACTTCTACCAAACATACCAATTCTCTGCAGTTTTTTTCCCAGAAAATAGGAGCAAAAGGAACACGTTCTAACTCATTTTATATGGCCAGCATTACTCTAATAACTAAACCAGAGAAGACATTTACAGGAAAGGAAAACTACAGACCAATACCTCTTATTAACATAAATGCAAAACCCTAAAGAATATTGGCACATAAAATCCAACAATATATTATACACCACAACAATGTAGATTTGTTCCAAGTATACAAGACTGGTTCATAATTCAAAAATCGTTTATTACAATTTGTCACATCAACAGGCTAATGAAAAAAATCATATGATAGCATCTCTACATTTAGAATTAGCTTTTGGCAAAATCTAACACCCATTCATGGTAAAAACTCTCAACAAACTAAAAATAAAGAGGAATTTCCTCAACTCAATGATAAACATCTACATAAACCCTATAGCTAACATCATGCCTAATGATGAGAAATTAGATGCTCTTTGTCTATGATTGGGAACAAGAAACTCCCTTTTGCCACTCCTGTGCAACATTGTGCTGGAAGTCCTAGCTAATACAATTAGACCAGAAAAGGAAATAAAATGTGCAGGAAGAAATAAAACTCTCTGTTCATAGATGACGTGATTGTCTTGGTAGAAAATTCCTAAGAATTCACCAAAAACGAAACCCAGAAAAATAAAAAACCCTTCTGGAACTAATAAATGATGCAAGATATAAAGTTAATGTACAAAAGTCATTTGCTTTTCTGTATCTCAGCAATGAATAATTGGAATTTGAAATAAAAAACACAATACCTTTACATTACCACAAAAAAGAGAAATACTTAGGTATAAGTCTAACAAAGTATGTATAAGATTTTTGTAAGGAAAACTCTGATGAAATTAATCAAAGGAGATCTAGATAAATGGAAGGATATTCCATGGATTGGAAGACACAATATTTTTAAGATGTCAGTTCTTTCCAATTTGATTTGTAGATTCATGCAGTCCCAATCAAAATCCTGATAAGTTATTTTGTTGATATCAACAAAATAATTCTAAGGTTTATATAGAGAGGTGAAAGACCCAACAATATTGAAGGAAAAGAAAAAAGTTGTAAGCGGCACCTGGGTGGCTCAGTCATTAAGCATCTGCCTTCAGCTCAGGTCATGATCCCAGGGTCCTGGGATCGAGCCCTGCATCAGGCTCCCTGCTCGGCGGGAAGCCTGCTTCTCCCTCTCCCCCTATTTGTGTTCCCTCTCTCGCTGTCTCTCTCTCTCAAATAAATAAATAGTGTCTTAAAAAAAAAAAAGAAAAGAAAAAGTTGTAGGACCTACAGTACCTAACTTCAGGACTTATTGTGAGGCTATAGTAATCAAGACAGTGTGCTGTTGGCAAAAGAATAGACAAATAGATTAATGGAATAGAGTAGAGAGCCCAAAATTAAGTACACGTAAATATAGTCAGCTGATCTTTGACAAAGGAGCAAAGGCAATAATGGACAAAGAATAGTCTTTTTAACAAATTGCACTGGAAAAACTAGACATTCACATGCAAAAAATGAATCTGGACACTTACTTTACACCTTTCACAAAAATTGACTCAAAACTGATCATAGACCTAAATGTAAAATGTAAAACTATAGAACTCCTAAAAGATAACATAGGAGAAAATATAGATGGCCTTGAGTTTGGCAATGAGTTTTTAGATACAACACCAAAAGCATGATCCATGAAAGGAAAAACTGATATATTGGGCTTCCCTAAAAATGAACAACTTTTTTATCTCCTAAGACACTGTGAAAGAGAATGAAAAGACAAGCCACAAACTGGGAGAAAATATTTGCAAAACACATACCTGATGAAGGACTTGTATCCAAAATATACAAACAACTCTCAAAATTCAACACAAAGAAAACAACTCAAACAATGGGCAAAAGATCTAAGACACCTCACCAGAGAAGATATACAGACAGCAAATGAGCATATGAAACAATTTTCAGCATCATATGTCATTAGGGAATTTCAAACTAGGACAACAAGATGCCGCCACACACACATCAGAATGGCTAAAATCCAAAAAACTGACGATACCAAATGTTGATGAGGATGTGAAGCAACAAGAGCTCTCATTCATTGCAGGTGGGAACGCAAAGTGGCACACTCACTTTTGGAAGACAGTTTGACAGTTTCTTATAGATCTAAGAGTAAGATCTTACTATGTGATCCAGCAATCACACTCCTAGGCATTTACTCAAATCAGTTGAAACTTTATGTTCATACAAAAACGTGCACATAATAGCAATTTTATTCATAATTTCCCCACACTAGATGCAATCAAAATATCCTTTAAAAGGTGAATAGATAAACTGTGGAACATCCATACAATGGAATATGATTCAGCCTTAAAAAAATCTTACAAGCCATGAAAAAAATATGAAGGAAATTTAAATGCAGATTGTTAAGTGAAAAAAGCCAGTTTGAAGAGGCTACCTGCTATATGATTCCAATTATGTGACATCCTGGAAAAGGTAAATTGATGGAGACCAAAAAAAAGGTGAATGTTTATCAGGGGTTTATTGGAAGAAGATGAGGTAAGTTGATGGAGCACAGGATTTTTAGGGCAGTGAAGAAACTATTCTGTATTACACTGCAATGGTGGATACATGATATTATGTATTTTTCGAAACCCATAGAAGTATACAACACAAAGTTACTAGTAAAGCCTAATGTAAACTATAGACTTTAGTTAATAATGTATCAGTACTAGTCCATAAATTGTGACAAATGCACTACTCTAAGATATTAAAAAGATATTAAAGATATCTTTTAGATATTAAAAAAAGAAGAAACTGAGGAGGGGAATAGGGACATATGGGACATCTCTGTACTATATGCTCAGTTTTCTACAAACTCAAAACTGTCCTAAAAATTAAAGTATTAAGTTTTTAAAACCAAAACAACATGTCCAGGCAGATTTGAAAAAGAACAAAGCAAACTTTTAGAAATAAAAATACAGACATTGAAATTAGCAGATTAGACCCAGGTAAAGAGAACTGGATAACAGAACTGAAGAAACAGCCAATTGCAACACAAAGAAAAAAGGAGATGAATGGAAATAATAAAGCATTTTTCAGTAGAAGATGAATGAGTGAATAAATTAAGCTATACACATACAGGCACACATGCAACTGCACAGTCACCTCTCTACATATGTGTAAATATACACATTGGAATACAAAGAAACCATTAAAAAATGTCTGTAGAATATTGTTAAGTTTTTAAAAGCAAGTTGTCCAGCTCATAGAGATGTGATCTTGTTTTATAAAATTATATAAATGTATGGGGCTTAGAGATATGAGTGTGTGAACTTTGGCTATCTGTGGATGATGAAATTTGAGGTGATTTTTTACTTTCTTCTCTGTGTTTTTTGGTATAGTTTGAATTGTTTAGAAGAATATATCCCACATTGACAAAAACAATAAAGCTATTTTTACATAAAATATTTTAAAAGAGGGAGGATGGAAAATACAAGTAGATAATGGACATTGAGGGTGGACTACAAAGGTGTAACACTTGGAGTTCCAGGAGAGAGTAAAGAGAATGATATTCAAGGAAATGATGATAATTATTAAGAATACTCCAGAACATATGAGACAGAATTTCACACACACTGTGAGCACAGTGCTTAATGACTGAGATAAAGAAATTGATTCTTGGAGATATTGTGATGAAACTTAAAAACACCAAGGCAAAGACAAGATCTGAAAAGCAACCAGAAAGAAAAGGCAATTCAGAAACAGAAGTTATAATCAAGAGACTTACAGCAGACTTCTTATAAACACCATTGCAAGATAGAAAATATTGGAATAATAAATATACTCAAAATATTGTGAGAAAGTATTTGTCTCTTTAGAATTGTGTAACCTTCTTGGGATACCTTTTGAAAATGAGGGTGCAATAAATATATGTTCAGAATTGAGACTTTATTCCCAATAAATCTTGACTAAATGAAATTCTAAGGAATCATGAGAATGAAATTTTTTTAAAAAATCTTAAATATAAGAAATTGTTTTCTGTGCAGAATAATAATTTTATAATAAATAAACTCCTGGAGGAGAGCAATTAGATTTAGTGTTCCAAAGCTGTTATAATTGTTTGGGAGGAATGTTAAGATAATAAACTTCCAAGTTGTTAAATATGCATGATAAAATATCATGGGTGACCCATGAGAGAATAGAAATACAGTATACAACTTCCAAACCAATAAAGTGAGGAAACTGAATTGTAAAACCAACATCAGTAGTTAGTCAACTAAAAAAAGAGGCACGAGAAAACAGGAAGTAAAATAAGCAAGACAGATTGAAAGCATGAAGTCCAAATATCACACAGTATATAACACAATATATAATTACAATAAATACAAATGTATTAAACTTGCCAGTTAAAAGATAGAGATTTTTATATTGACTAAAATAAAATCTAGCCATACGTCATTTAAAGAGACACAGTAAAATAATAAAGACGTAGCTGAGAGTAAAAGGATGGGGAAAGAGCTATCAGGGAAATACTACAGAAATACAGAAAAGCTTAGGTAGCTTTACTAATATTAAACAAAATAGGCTGTAAGGCACAAAGCTTTATTAGTAATGAAGAGGACCACTTCATACTGATAAATGGTTCTGTTTTACCAGATTTAATAGTTATGCACTTATATTTACTAATAAAATAACCTAAAATTTATAAATATAAAAATAATGACCCTAAGGGATATATTGACAAATCCACCACCAAAGCAAGAGATTTTGACATAGCTTTCTAATTATTGTTAAGACAAGCAGATAAAATGTCAATAACAATTAATTTGTCCTGTTAGTGGTGATGTTAACATCGATTGCTTGATTAAGGTGTCCTCTGCCAAGTTTCTCCAACATAAAGTTCCTGTTTTTCCCTTTGTAATTAATAAGTATCTTGAGGGAATATACTTTGAGACTACAAAAACATCCAGTCTTCCATTATACTTTTATCTGCTGATTTTACCATCCATTGATAATTTTTGCCTCCAGCAATTACTATGTGGTATTTGAAAAATGGTGATTATCTAATTCCATTATTCCTTCACAGCTATTAGTTGGAATTCTACTGTGAAGCAGAGCTTTACCTTATCCCCCACTTACATATTCATTAAAAAATTTGTATCATTATGGGTGCCTCTTTAATTCTATGGGTGATAATCCATTGCTGTCATTATTTATTTTGTTGCTTAAATTATCCCAGTATTGGTCATTGGGAGCCCCTTCACATCAGCTCCTGTGTCTTTTTGGTATGTCTCCACAGGTTTTTGAGTATGTACTTGATTTCCAGCACCACTGAAGGATGATGAGATAGTTGTGATGTATTTATTTATTCATTTCTAGAGAGTTCCATAATTTTTTGTTTTGTTCTTTCTTAGCATGGTTGGAAATAAATGATGAGTGATAATGGGATGATGCCTAGGATGATGAAATAGCAAAATGTTTCAAGATACAGGGGAAGATCACTAAGGTCATATAATGTATCTTAAATTGATAAGATGATCCATGTACCTAAATGAAAACAGTAAGAGAATGAGTGAGTTTTATCCTGTTAAAAAATAATAATTTTTCTCTTTGGAAGACCTCTAAGAATCGATAAAAGTCATGAAATATCAATTCTTACATATAGTTAGAACTGCTCAGTACCGAAGCTAAAAACTAAAATTGGATTAAAAAGGTTAAGAAGTTTCATTCAAATAGTGAATAAAGAGAATACGAAATATGGGCAAGACCCCTCTTCCTTAAGCCTGACAATGCTCTAGAAGCGAAACTGATCTCTTAATTTTTTCCCTTTGTTTCCTCGGAGATCATGCTGAGTTTCAAAGGAGTATGCAAATCTGATGAGCTGGGAACTGTTAGCAAGTTTGTTAAGCGGAATGGAAAGAGAACTAGACCAGGAGTCCAAGAACTATGGATCTCATTCAGGCTTGGACACTAACTAGTTGTGTTTCTTTGTTCTGAGCAATCCTGCAAACTCTGATGTAGTGGAGAGAGCGGTGGACTGACTCAGAGCCACAACAAGAACCTGCTTCATCAGACTCTTAACCTCCCATCCTCTCAACTTTCTCATCTTTAGTAGAGATAATAAAATCCTGCCATTAGGGTTGTTGCGAATATTTAATGAATTACTAGACACTGGAAGACCCTGGGCGGCTGGAACTGCTAGTCATTTTTGCCTGTCCTATATCTAAAAGTATCTGAGTGTTGCTTGAATAAATGAATACATTACATTAAGTGTGTGTATAAATTATACATTTAAAATGTTATGCAATTACAAGGTCATTGTGTTTATGCTTAGCATGGTTGGAAATAAATGATGAGTGATAATGGGATGATGCCTAGGATGATGAAATAGCAAAATGTTTCAAGATACAGGGGAAGATCACTAAGGTCATATAATGTATCTTAAATTGATAAGATGATCCATGTACCTAAAGTTGAGCATCCGACTCTGTGATTTCCACTCAGGTCATGATCTCAGGGTCCTGGGATCGAGCCCTGCATCAGACTCCATGTTCAGTGTGAAGTCTGCTTAAGATTTTCCCTCTCTTGGGACTCTGGAGAGGCTCAATCAGTTAGGCATCTGCTTTTGGCTCAGGTCATGATCCCAGGGTCCTGGGATTGAGTCCTGCATCCTGTGTAGGGCTCCTTGCCCAGTGGGGAGCCGGCTTCTCCCTCTGCCTGGCACTCCCCCTGCTTGTGCGTGTGAGTTCTTGCTCTCTCTCTCTCTGACAAATAAATAAATAAAATCTTTAAAAAAAAAAAAGATTGTCCCTCTCCCTCTGCCCCTCACCCCCTTGCCCTAAATAAATAAATAAATAAAATCTTTAAAAAAAACCTTCAGGAAAAGAAGGCTCCTTCAACACAGGCTCATTGTTTTATCAAATCAAGGAAAAATAAAGCTTTGGAATAATCTAGAACTTGATATTTAAAATTGTAGCTCTATCCTCATTAGCCTTATCTGTGACTATTAAAATGGCAGAAAATAACAAATCAGTTTATCATTGTGTTTACTTTAAACTGACTGTTGGCTCATAAGTTCAGAAATTTTCATTGTCAGGCTATAAATTTTATAGAGTAAAATATCTTTGTGTATTCTTTGAGCTTTCATAGTCCAAAAATATTTGTTTGGATTTCTCTCTTTAATATCAATAAAAATTTTTACATTTCTTTGCCTGTATTTTCTCTTTTTCTTCAACTCATTTCTTACAAATTTTCTGAGATATTAACTTGAGTAATTTTTTAAACTATTAGTCTCTGCCATTTTAATAGAGTCTCCATTTCCTTTATAAGGAAACCAAGGGTCTTAAGAAATCCTTGAGAGACCAGTTTGAAAGATAGGTCTTTTCCGTTTGCTGAGCTGGGTAGCCTACCCAGCAAAAGGAAAGAAATCTAACTTGGATTTACACATGAAATTTGTTTAACTCACTGACTAGTTTGTTCAAAGTCATTGCTCAGTTTAGGATCTAACTATAAATTAAGTGAATGCTTACTGATTCCAGCACCCTTTCAAGTTCCACTGTGAAGGTACTTATGCCTCTGACAGAGAAACTAGGATAAAGTTCGATGACTATCAGTTTGTTCTATGATTTACTCCTTTTGATATTGGCCAGTTTGGACAATGAGGAAATATTTTCTACAACCTCCATGTATTGTTTGTATGTATGTGCCACTCTGTCCTTCCATCTCTGTTTGACTCTCTCACTGGTTGGCAGGTTCACTCAAGGTAAGAACTACATTTCAGTTTGCATAACCTTAAGGTAAAAATAGCATAGAAGAAATTCCTGAATTCCAGGAGAGTCTGGACTGTGTACTATTTGAGGGTCTCTTGCAATGCTTCAAATTCTATACTTTGCTTATAGGCCAGCAAACACAGAGAACAAATATTACTACCATGGTACTTCCATAATACTTGGCCATTGGTTGGCTTCCTATCACCCATCTCACCGATCCCCGTCTGTTGTCTGCTCCCTTAGATTTTTATTAACAACGAGTGGCAGAACTCAGAGAGCGGGAGAGCGTTCCCTGTCTATAATCCAGCCACAGGAGAGCAGGTGTGTGAAGTCCAAGAAGCAGACAAGGTATGTCCTTTTTAGCAAAATGTTCCCTATGAAATAACTGCCTTCAGACAACGGAGCACTAAGCTTATGCTCTCTAGACACCAGCACTGACGTTCGTTCATCACCTTTTCCCTGAAAGCAGGTGGTTCTTCCTTTATTTGGAGCGTGGTGTCTCCTCAGTTGTGCCTCTTCCTCTCTCTCAAACAGGCAGACATAGACAAAGCAGTGCAGGCGGCCCGCCTGGCATTCTCTCTTGGTTCAGTGTGGAGAAGGATGGATGCTTCTGAAAGAGGCCGTCTGTTGGAGAAGCTTGCAGACTTGGTGGAACGAGACAGGGCAGTTCTTGCAGTAAGTAGCCTAAAAAAAACACATTAAGTCTTTACTCTAAATTTACCATTCCACTGAAATGCAGATTCCTTAGTCTTTCTGAAAATGTGATGTGAAGCCGACCTGGGGAACAAGGTGAGAAGTCCATAATACACAGGAAAAATGAGAGGGGTAAGCTTTTGGGATCAGATGGGGAAGTGCAAGACCAGCTGAGTGTCTCTTCTTACTGAATTTTGAAGAACAAAACCATAGCTGCCCATGACTGGTAAGGACCTCCCTGCCTTCCTTCCCAACCGTATCCCACCCTCGACAAAAAACACAAAACAAAAACAGTTAAGCAGCAGGAAAGTCACCATGAAGCCTGTGGAAAAGCAATCCCAAATGATTCATTTGAGAATCAAATACGATTTTTTTTTTTTCACCTCCCCAGAGTTAACCTCTCCTGACTAAATAGAGTCCTTCAGAAGCAGAGGGCCTCTCATACACGTCTGCTCCCTTTGTTCTTCTGCCACTTTCTAGAACCAGTAAAAAGGAGAGCTAGCCCGGGACAGCAAACGTTCTTTCACTAAAGTGTTTTCTCACCTAAGGAGCTTCCTCTCTCTTAGTGGTTTCTGTGTTTGTTTGTTTTTGCTCTTTTTAAAATCAAAGTTGATTTCTTAGAGAATATAAACTGCCTGGAAACCAGAACCATTTGGGACTGTCTGTCGTACACCAGGGATCTCCACCTCGATCACCCACAGGCGATCCATTAATGTTGAGGACGTCCTTGTTCAGTCAGGCATTTGAATCACGAACGCTGTATCCTCCCCTCTGCGCAGAAGCAGGACACGATTGGGCTTGCTCTGGGCTTGGGGAGCACGAGTGTCCTTCCTCACTGTCCCGTCCACTGTGGTTCTTCCCTCCAACCGTCCCCTTCAGGGATCTGTTCCCAGGATGGGAACACAAATGAATCGCGGAACTCTGACCGTATGTAACATTTACTTTTCTATAAAAACATTTTCTAATCTGGTACTTCAAGGAAAGTAGGAAAGGGTACTTCAAGGAAAGGAAGTTTACGCGTTTTGTGAAAAAGGCGTTCCATGGTGACGTAGCTCCTTCTCAGATATTCCCAAGACACCAAGCATATGAGAGACCCTGAAAAGCCCTGTTCAGTCTTTCTCAAACTTAAGCCTCAACATTATTTTTTGTCTAATCTGTCAATATTGTGCAAAACTGAATTCTTCGGAACACTTGGGGGGAATGCCGGTCTAGATGCTTATCTTTTCACTGGATTATAATTTCTTTGCGAGTGAAAACTGTATTTTACTTCTTTTTTTGTGATCCCAGCACAGTTCCTTGCACATAAACGGTTGGGGGGGAGGGGAGCACATTGATGGTCTGTAAGTGTCTGTTTCATTGAGTGAAATCTACACAATATTTACAACATTCCACTAACAGTGTGTACTAGATAATGATATAGTCCATTTCTGCAGTTATATTTTCATGTCATAAAATTCAAATGCCATCCTTTTTCTGACATTCTGTCTCACTGTGATCCATTCCTTTTTGTCCTTACACCTAAATGAGATTTCTCCTTTTAAACACTCCCGAGCCATAGGAGGAGTAAGTTTTAACAAGAGATAGCCTCTGGAATATAGAGGAGCTCCTGACCAGAGAGCAAAGTTAATACCTCATCCAAGTACACATAATTAATTGAAAATAAACACAGGTGAATTTGGCCGGTGTCAGCAGCTCATTGGGACCATATAGGTGGCCCAGATTCTGGTTATTGACTCTGCTTCACTCAGTGCTGTGTAGACTTTGGCCGTGTGCTGGCTGCATGGAGAATGTAGTGCCCATCTCACGAGTATATAAACATCCTAAAAAGTATGGGGAGATAATTTGATTCCCTTTAATAAAGAAGAACCAATATACAGTGATAAACAATGTGATCTTTTAAAATGAGTCCCATCTTCTACACAGAGTGGGTAAATTGCACCATAAGTAATTGTATTTTTATGTCATCGAATGGAGAATATTTTCATTTTACTTTTGTCAGCACTCAAGTCGTTCTTACACCAGTATGTTATAAAATGTGCTTATAGAGAAGGACGTGAGATTATAAACATATGTATTTGCTTATTTAATTTGTTAAACTTGTAACACCTTTGATATTTCTCAAGTTGAAATACTCGTTTCTCATTTCAGGGTGTCCATTTGGATTTTTTAGTTGTTGCTACAGATTTAAGCAGTTTACAGAATATGTCATTCAAACAGTAACATTTATAATCTAGAACTGCTCAATATGTCTATTTTTATTAAATGGACCAGATACTTCCCTATTAATAGGTAATGGTTGTTAACATAAATATTTACAAAAAACCAGCCCTGAAGTTGTTAAAGTGTGAGCTTCCCTAGAAGAGATCTTGTTTATTTGATGGTAATAAATAAACTCGCTGTGCACTGTGGATATTCCATTTCTCAGCAGGGGTCTTAGCAGCAGTGGAAAACGTTTAATATTCTCGTCAGTCGCATAAAAGCCCATGTCCCCGCTTCTCTTTATGGATTCAGACTCCAAAAAATCCCCACGCAGCTCTGATCATTAATATAACAGAAGCTGGTTTGACAGGCAGAACATTTCTTTATCATCAGTTGAAGAAATGTCATGTTTATGTGTTATTGCGGTAGTGGTTCCTGGAGATACCCAGGCACAAGAACATGCGCATGAGTAGTCATCGTGGCTTTACTAGAAGCTAAACTAAACTGGCGGTGCTAAAAATCTATTTATTGGGGAAGTCAGAGTTGACCAGGTGTGCATCATTATTCATATTCATTCATAGCCTCTCTCTTCCTTTTTTTCTTCTGCTCCAGAAATTATTTAGTATATCACTAGAAAGCTCTCTTCATTTCTTTTCCTACAGACCATGGAATCCCTAAATGGTGGCAAACCGTTCCTGCAAGCTTTTTACGTGGATTTGCAGGGGGTCATCAAAACCCTTCGGTATTACGCAGGCTGGGCTGATAAAATTCACGGGATGACCATTCCTGTAGGTACGTGAAATTCGAGTACGTTGAAAGGGAAACGTGAAGCTCCACCAGAAACACACTTTCACCATCAAACACAAACGGCAGTCACAGAGCAGACGGGAGCACACTCACAGCAGCTGGAACTGAAGAGCCGAACAGAGCACATCACTAACTCTGACAGCATCCCTGTTTCTGTATGTGGACAGTCCCCACATAAGTGCAGTGGCAAGCCACATCCATGCAGCACTCAGCTAAGGCGCAGGTGGGCTTGTCAGCCGCTAAGTGCTCAGCACTGCGCTCTGTCAGGTGCTGGGGGTGCGGACAGGTGTCGGACGTAGGGAAGTCAGGGAAGATTCCCCAAGCGTTAAAGACCTGGACCTTCCCCTCCTGAAACATGAGATCTATGTGTTTGGAAGAAAGTACTCTAAAATGTTAACAACTGTCTCTTAGTGGTGAGCTGGTGGATAATTTATTTCTCTTTTTTATACTTGGCTGTATTTTCTATAATGAGCATGAATTACTTTCACAGTCTGTAAAAACAGCAACCATCCTTTTAAGATCCAGGTTAGGGGACAACACCCACAACAGAAACAAAGACCTCTATGGGAGAGTTACAACGAGCTGCTGAGTCGTGTGGCTTGGCCTTCAGCGCTGTAGTCCTGTAAAGGGGAGGGAGGTGTCCACGCTGAGTCCGTCAGTGGACAGGTCCTGACCTGCGCAGCGCGTGCCAGCGATGACCAATACCAGACCGAGGCTTCACAGCAACCCCAATGGGGAAGGCAGTGTGTTAGCATCCTCATTGACAGAGGAAGAAACTGAGGCCTAGTGAAGCTAAGTAGTTTCCCTAAGTCGCCGGCAAGTAAGTTGTAGAGCCAAAATTCTGACGTTAGAGTCCGGCGAATCACTGCACTAGCGGATCCATTTTAGATTCTGGGAGGAAGATACCAGGAGACGAAAGGGAGCGGCTGAAGGAGACAGGAGGATGTCGGTAGCGGTGAACAGACGGAAGGAAAGGAAACGCGTGTTCCTTGAGGGCCTCCCTGTGGCTGCAAAGTGCTGTGCCAGGTACTCTACCTTTGTGCTCCGGAGACAGCCGGCTCTCCACGGGCACGCTAGGAGCGGAAAGTAGGGCTGGGCCTTCCTAGGCCAGGTGTTGCTTTACCCGAGAAGGGGCGGCTGGCTGGCGGTGCTGACGGACGGCATGGAGCGGTGCTTCTCAAACTTCGATGCATGTTGTGCGTATCGCTTGGGATCTTCCTCCAGCGCAGTTTCTGCCGGGAGAGACCTGGGGTGGGGCCCGAGGTTCTGCCCTCCTCACCAGCTGCCAGCTCCTGTCTGTGCTGGGGCTTCGCTGCCTTGAGCAGTGCGGAGAGGTTCCAGAGACCCGCCCCAGCCGAGTGGCTGTTGGGACCCTTCTTCACTCAGGCATGGGGCCAGAAGGGAAGTCTCAGTGAGAGTAGAGGAGGAACAGAGGTGAGACTTCAAAATTAGCTCATGAATGACGGCAGCATGCACAACATTAGTCTGTAGGAAATGGGTTTGCAGTCAGAGGCGTTCTTCCTGGCCATCCAGAGGTTTTCCTTGTTCAGCAGACTCAGGATGGAGAAGACTACTTCTCGGGAATGTCAGGCTCTTAGTGCTGTCCTGGCTCTGAGGATTTTACAGAAGCCCTGCTCTCTAGCATCACCGGCGGGATTTAGGAATGGCCTGAGCGGAGCAGGGTTACTGTGTGGTATGAGCATACCTGTTGGAGGGCCTGAGAATGAAAAGCTTTGCTAAAAACAGAACACGTGTCAGCCTTTTTAGGTTGGCTTCTCCTATGTCAGTGCAGAAAGGTAAATAAAACAAGACCAGGACCAAAGGCCCTGGGTTTTTTTGCACCCCCCCCCCCCCCCCCGCCATTTCACTATTATTAAAACAAATATGTTTTGGGCATTTAAATATCTTTTCTTATGATTTATAAACATCTTGAGAAATAAGATGAAATAGAAGGCTGGACACATAGGTTTGGTTTGGCCTAACCATGTCTTAGTGTTTTTTGCTTTCTTAGAGGAGAGAAGACCCTGATTCGATAAAGATTTCCTGGAGTCTCTGATGTTAGATGCTTATTTTACTTTATCTGGCAAGGGGTGGTTGGTGCACAGACCTCACTGTTTTCATCTGATGCTCTTTGGAGATCCTGAGGACGTTGACATAGGAGTTAAAAGCACAGGGCTTGGAAAAGGCTGTCATGGGAGTCTCTCACCTTTACGCACAAACCAGTGTGCAGCCCGTGAAGGAGAAAAGTGCGGCACTCTCTTAAATCCTAAGTAATGTTTAGTTTCCCTAATTTTTCTTGAAGTGCATTTAGAGGGATACCAGGTGAGGGACGCTCCAGAGAGTCAGGAGGCTAGGCAGTGCTCCTCGGAGGCTGGGGATTTGAAATGGAAGAGCTCTCGCTGTGGTGCCTCCCACAGATGAGGGAAGGCTGGAGGCAGACGTGAACTTGGCAGCTTTCCTCTCTGTTCCAGGTGTAGGTACAGTTGCTCTTGCCCGTAGGCTACTGAGAATTCAGCTCCTCTGCCCCTCTGGCTAGTTCAGTGCTTAGGGACTCTAGCTGCACTGAACCGGGGGGAGGGGGGATAGGCAAAGGTCAAGGAAAGGGGGAGTCATTATTATTCACTTATTTATTCTCAGATATGTTCAGTCAGTCCCTTTGTGTTTGTCATTTGTAACTCCGTAACATAACATCAGCTTCATTTTGTCCCTGCATTCTTGGCTTTTCCCACTGAAATCTGGAATATAAGAAGGTTATTAGTCTTTAATGATGCGGTCTTTATTGTGTTACATACATTTTTTGTGGAATACCCTAATTTTACATTTGGAATTATAATGTAAAGGAATAATGTAGTTTATATTTGCATAGTACTTGATTGTGTAAAATGTTCTTTCACCCACAGGACCTGTGTGATTCTGTGTGTGATCCTGTGAAGCAGGTTGGGTTTTAAAAGGTATTGTACCCATTTTACAGATAAGAAAATGAGACAGCAAGGGTTTAGCATTTTGAACACGGTTACATGGCTAGTAAATGGCAGGCCTGAGATTCAAGCCCAAGTCTCTTTCTGCCTAAGCCATCGTAGACTCTCTTCTTATGGAGACTAGGTCAGCAGGACAAAAAGATGAAGAGGCCAGTCACCCTGGTGAAGTCTTTAATCCTCTGCAGGTTTTTAGATCAATAGACTTTTGATTTCTATTGTTCGTGGCAGTTATGTTCTGTAAAGTTGGCTTGGACACTAAATCAGCAAATACCAAACCGTTGCTTCTAGAGGAAAGACAGGGATGAAAGGTACAGTTCTGTCTGGTCACCCATAAAAAGTAAACTGGAAAGTTTTCTTTTTTAATTTCAAAATATAAGATCACTTTGTTTTCATTGAAGGACAATCTATGGTTCATCCAAGCTTAGTACCCAAAGAGAGTAGGAAGAATGATGCTATTGTCTCTTTCACTCCTTCCCATTTAGGGAGGAGGGCGATCTGCCCTGTAATGGAAAGAGCTCTTCCTTCATCTCCCCTCCCAGGCATCAACTTCAGCTTCTCGGTCATTCACTCTTTCCTTCATGCATTCATTCACTCGACAGGTTTTTTGTTTTGTTGTGTTTTGTTTTTGAGCACCTGCTATGTTTCCTGTCCTGTGTAAAGCACTGGAGATACAAAGGTGAGTAAGTAAGATGGTCAAAGAACAGTAAGGAAAACAAGGTGGACAAGCAATTGCAATATAGTGTGGCTTATTCAGATACGGAAGCACGAAGTTCGATGGGACGCGGTAGGAGAGGCCTCTCACCGGGTATTAAGGCTTCCTGGAGAAGGCAGTGGGATGTACAACATGATCCCTGAAGGGCAATTCAGTGAAGATGGAAGGAGGGCCGTCACAGGTGGGGACAGTAGCCTGTGCAGAGCACGGAGGGAGGATGGTATGATGTGGCGATGGGTCTAACGGCATAGCCGGGTGGAGAAGCCGGTGGGGCTCTGGGGCTTGGTAAAGCATGCTACAGGCTGTATTCCAAAGCCGTGGTGAGTCACTGAAGTCTTTTAAATAGACAAATGCCTTGATCAAAATTGCATTTTACAGAGAGCACTTTGATTGTATAATCGATACTTAGAGCAAGGACCTGCTCTTTCCCCCTCCCCTGAACTGTAGCCTCCTTTTAGAATATTTGAGACGAAGAGAGACAGGTTATGGCATGAGCACTTTGAACCTTCCGCTGCGCAGCTGTTTCTCCCTCTGAATTGAGAGCCTCTCCCAGCCTTCCGCATTCCCTCTCCCACAAGGCCCACGTCAGACACGATCACGGAGTCATGTAATATCAGTGTGGTTCACAAGGGTCTCGATGTTCACTTGACAACGCTGGTTTTTATTTCCTGCCATGCTATTCAATGGAGCTATTTTTTCTGACCCTAAATCCTACGCTTTGACCCTTTTACTATGGCACCTCTTAATTATGCTGATAAATAATAATCATTACTGTGATTTATTGATCACTTTGTGCCCATTATAGTATCTCTTATCTCATAGCAGCCCTGCAGAGGGAATATTATTTTCCCCATTTTGATTATTTTTAACCTATATCAAGATCCTCTGCTTCTTCTCGTGTCCACAGACTCCTTGGGATGGAGGAAGGATCCAAGCTTGTTTAGAGTTTGCTGAGGGAGAAATGGAGGTTAATCGATTAGCGTGACTTAAGGTTTTTCTCTGTAACAAGTGTTGATTTTAATGATTTTGTGATATGTAAGCAGGGAAAATGTCCATGCTTTAAGCTGAATTCTGACATGAAAATGGCCTTATGATACATTAGCATATAGCAAAGGCTAAAAAGTCTACCCAGATCATGTGTAATTATTTATCCACTACACCCCCTTTCAGATTTACCTTTTAAATTAAAGAATAGGCTAAAAACGTGCAGACATTGACTCAAATCATAAGGCGTTGCCTTCGAGAGTTCAATCTGGTTTAGTGTTGTTGACTGAGAGTGTGCATGGTGAGGTCTTTTGTTCACTCAGACTGAGAGTGAGGAGCTGTTTGCTCAGCCCACCTATAGAGAACCCAGGGTCCTTCGTAGGACCTGAATTGCTGGTGACAGGAGGTTGTGAAGTCTGCTTCACACCTCTTTGAGAAGTCAGGGTTAAAAAAGACCTGAGGGGTCCCAAGGCCAGTCTACTCATTTTTCAGACAAAGAAACGGAGGTCGAGAAGTCAGTTTCTTCCAAGAGCACATGATGGAGTAGTGGTGGAGCTAAGAGAGATCTTCCTGACTCGGGAACATGTGATCTCACCTCTGAGAAGTTGCTAGCAGACTCCGGGGAAGAACAGTGTAAGCACCATTATGCACTAACATCAAGTCTCAGTGTTTGTATAGGTCTTTATAGGGTTTATCGTTATAGCCGTAAATGTTCAGTGAGGTCTGTTCAGTGTCAGAATACATAGGTATTTGCTAGGGGACATAATGGAATAACTCAGTGTAGCTGGTCTAATTGTTGAATACTGGGGTCATCACAAGGGTTACTAACTCCTCGAAACACAGACTAGAGATTCCCTTCACTGAATTGTGTTACAGATTTTTATGCTGTTAAATAAACTCACTTTTAGTGAGTATATAAAATTTGCTGTAATTCTTGAAATACTCTTAGTATTGTAATTGGAAGCTATTTCTGGAGGTCCATGTTAGATAAATTTCTCCTCGATTTCTGGCACATTTTAGATTTTTCTGATTTTATTGACGTATTGTTTAAACATACTCAAGTTCATGTAGAGACTCTGCCAATGGCCAATATTCCTATGAGAATAAAAATTCTGTAAAAAAAATTCTTTCAAGCAACGATAAAATCTCCCTTAAGAAGTAAGGATAAGTCTGAAGGAATAATTCAAATAATGAAATTGTGCTAATTAACTAAATAATTGCTGTTTCTCCTTTGTAGTTTGACAAGTTCCCATCAAAGAACATAGAACAGTGGCTTGACATTTTCCAAATGCAGAAGAAGCTTACTCTGTTACTCATTTCTAGGGGTCAAAGGCTTTTCTCAGTATAATCCTAGAAATGCCTCCATCTACACATAGTCAATAAAGTTTGATCCATAGGTTAACCAGATTCATGATATAATGTATTTAATTGTAAGATTTTTATATCCTTCATGAGTTGTAAAAATTCAAATATAAGAACATATCAGAGAAGTTGTCTCTGGGTGGATCTTAAACTCCTTTCAAGAGCAGTATCTATTACCCTATATTTTTTACTTTTTTGAGTGAAAGAGAAAAGAGGCTGAGAGAGAAATTTCCTACACGTGTGATTTTGTATTTCTGGTTTGGTATCTCATCTCTTTTTTAATTTTCTCCACCATAGTTATGATCTAACTTGTTGGCTCAGAATTTGGAATCCAGAACATTTTTCTGGTATTCTCATCAAATACAGTCCTTCCTTGCTGAGTTTGAACTCTCCCTATAATATCTCATATTTGGTAAGAAGACCTAAGATCATCATAGCCTTAAAACAGAGTATCTGAGTTTGGATGGAGATTTTTTTCTTTTCGCTTTTGTTTTTCTTTCTTTTTTTCTTTTTAGAGGGAGAGAGAGGATTTTAAGCAGGCTTCATGCCTAGCGTGGAGCCCAATACAGGGCTCAATCTCACAACCTTGAGATCATGACCTGATCTGAAGTCAGGAGTCCAACGCTTAACCAACTGAGGACCCAGGAGCCAAAATTTTTTTCTATATCCAGCTGAAACACTCTATAGCACACCCTTCAAGTCATCTTGCCATATATAGAGAACATTATTAACATAAAAGGTGGGAAAATGGGCTGTAAGTTTCTCTTAGGCAGAGAAAAGTACTCATTATGTAGCATATGGTATATGAGAGAGAGAGAAGTAACACTGTTACCCCTTGGAGTTGACTCTGCTTCCATGAAGAGGAGAGAGGCACTCAGTCCCAGGTGTCCCATCTGAGGGGAGGAGGTATTGCTCTGCAGTGTTCCCTTTATTTCTTAGATACTGGAGTTTATGTGAGTTCTCTGTGTCCACATAAAAAATCCTCAAGGAATCATTTTCACTCTTCACAAAAGGGTTATCATTTTTTCATTTTTCCCCCCTTTACACTCCTAGACATCATACTCTGATTCTGTGGTTTGTGATATCCAGCTAAATCCAGCCTAGTCACAGAATAGTCTTTAATAATATTTCGAAGGGCAATGAACTTGAAGTCTGATGACTCAGATTCAAATCCAGAAGCACAGTTTAACCAGGTTAAGTCACTTTAGACTTAACCTCTGTGTGCCATTTTTTTCTCTCCTTAGAAAATACTGATAATAACTGTTGCCCTATATTTTTATAGAGTTGTTTTGAGCTTGAAATGAGATAATGTGAAAATAGTTTGTTAAGCTCTATAGAAAGACACATTTTTGTTCTTATTTTAGCCTTTGTAAAATATTAAAAAGATTGAGCAGATTCTCCTACACTTAAACTCCTTTGGGCAGATCAGTAGAGTCATCAGAGAGGCAAACAGTAAAATAGACAGGAAGTCAGCAGCTGTAAAGCAGCTGTAGGTCCTCATGATACCCAGGGACCCTCTTTGCTCTTCCAGTTCCTCTGCACCTCACTACTCAGAGCGTGGTCTGTAGATCAGAAGTACCATGATCGCCTGGGAGCGTGGAAAAATGCAGACTCTCAGGTCCTGCCCCAGACTCACTGATTCAAAACCTGCATTTTAACAAGCTCTCCAGGTGCTTCATATACACATTTTAGTTTGAGAAGCACAGTACATACCACATGGCACTGGAGCATGCTGGATTATTCTAAACAGTAAAGTAGTGAACATTCTTCATTTTAATTATTAGGTTTGAAGAAAATATTGCTAGCTCATGAAACCCGTTGTTCCATAGAGTTTTTTCAGGTGAGACTAACAAGTAGCTCTTCACATATTTTTAAAAAATGATTTAACAAATCATTAACAGAGTAAGTAATGCACTTGGACGTGGTGAAAATGATGAAGGTGGCCTTTGGGTAATGTTAGCGGAGCAGCTGGGTGGGATTCAGAGCGGGGTCAGAGTAGCTTGAAGGACCTCTGTGGTGCCCACGTTAGCCCTAGCCAAGGGTACGCGTAAAAGGCATAGCTCCTATGTTTGCCTGGCACCCCTGGTCAGACTCGGGGTGTCCGGGATCATCTCCCACTCACCAACCAGATGAGAATACAGACTGAGCTCAAAGTCAGGGCCCCTTTATCTCTTTCACACAGCATTCTTTGGGGGAAGAGTTCAAGCACCAAAATACCCTTTATTTCTTCATTTTCTGCTTAGAGGAGCTGTAGAGATAGAAGATTCTTCAGTCCGTTCTTTATACCAGCCTTTAGCTAAGTGTCAAATCTGTGGACAGTTCATCCAAGGAAGTTTTCGTTCCCCATAACTCAGTTTCTCTTGGGACACAATTACGGAGTCGAGTTCAATTCCTTATTGGGTCAGCCTTGTAAGATTTTGCCTACATTTTGTTTCTCTTTCATTTCTTCAGGAACTTTGAAAATTATATAAGTAATACAACTAAATTCTTGAGCCATTAGAATGTAGAGGGGGACATGCTTCATCTGAACTCCTCCAGCTTCCCCGCATGTGCTGCCACAGTAAATGCCCGTGGTGGTCTTAGTCCAGATTCCCATCTTTTTCTCAGCCCGTTTGCACCCCTTCTTGACATGATTCTCTGATTCTGCCATCTGTGATGATCCACCTGGAGCCGTCACCTTAGCCAAGTTACAGTTGAGTTGGCAAGGATTTCCATGCAAATGAAACTATCTAACCTTTTGATCAGGGTTATTGCTCCTTATGAAAAACCTTCCGGGAAGAAGGGCCTGACATCCCATTTATATCTTACACACACACACAAAAGTGAAGCAGTAAAAGGTACTGATAGTTAAAACAAAGCAAAACAAAAACAAAACCTTTTCAGAGATTGTAAGTTGAAAAAGGACAGTAACTTGTACTTTTGTAAAGAACAGTATCTATGAGGGGTGCCTAGGTGGCTCAGTTGTTAAGCGTCTGCCTTCCCTGGGATCAAGCCCCGTATCGGGCTCCCTGCTCAGCAAGAAGCCTGCTTCTCCCTTACCCATTCCCCCTGCTTGTGTTCCCTCTCTTACTGTCTTGCTCTCTGTCAAATAAAAAAAAAAAAAAATCTTTAAAAGAACGGTATCTATGAAAATTCTTGAGTTGTCTGCATACAAAGCTAAGATAGTTGATTTGATTCTTAAAGTATTACTGAGACTTCTTATTGTCATTCTATGGACAGTTTCCACTGGGCTACTTTTGTTTTAATGGGGATGTATGCTAAAATAATTCCCTTCCTACAGTTGTTGAATGCTGCCTGTTTCCCAATTTCTTCCATTTAAAGCGTTGTCATAAAACAAATTTGGAGACAGGCAGCGCAGATTAGGAAAAGACTTTGCAAGTACACATGACAAAGACCTAATTTCCTTAATGTACGTATGTAGAGTTCTTCAAATGACTAAAAAGTTGAATAACCCAACAGCAGGAGGGCAAAAGATATAAATTTGAAGAAAATAATTGAAAATGGCCAGTAAACACGAGAAGATATTCACACCATGTATCTATAATGAAACACAAATCAAAATAAGTTGTCATTTTCCACCTGTCCGGTTGACTGAAATCAAAATGTTTGAAAAGCCCCAGTGTCAAAGGATGGGAAAAAATATCATGTTGTTGTTGGAATTCTAAATTGTATAATTTTACTGAAGGATGATTTGGCAGTATTTATCAAAATGTGAAATGCACATACACTTTGACCATGAAATTCCACAGGTATGCAAAGATAATGTGAAATGATCATGTTTAAAGCATTATTTATAATAGCTTAAACTGAAAGCAATTTCTGTGTCCCTCGGGACAGTTTATAGTAGCTACAAGTACTGAGCCAGTGGAATAGCATTCAGCAGTTCAAAAAATGTGTAAGCTGTATCTGAAAAAAAAAGTGGGAAAAAATATAGAAGACTATGAATAGTATGATCACATTAATATTTTTTAAAAAGCTGGGGGGAGAAATAAAAGGATGCTACATATACTTGTATGTGAAAAAAAAAAAGTTCTTTGAAAAGATGCACCAGCAACAGATAGCTGTGAATTCTGGGAAGAGGTCCAGGAGGGAGAGAGACCTTTAATTATTTTTAAATGCCTAATTTTGAACTTAATTAAAACAGTTCTGTGTATAAAGAGGAGGGGTTTAGTTGTGTTGAGAGACAATGATAAACAATCACATCCTTTCTCTTCCCCTAACCTACAACACTCCTCCTGTCCCTACTTCTTCATCCTTAAGAGTAATGGTCTTCAGGAGAATTAGCTGAGGTCTTCACTTTCCCTGGGGACAGCTTTTGAGATAGAAAACAAATATGAGTGAAGTGGCCAAAGGGTTGGCAGTTAAGGGAAAAACAAAGACTTTGTCCAGTATTGGCATTGTAGTGCCGTATGCTAAGAACAAGCCATTATTTGGTTATCTCAATTAGCCATTTAAAATAATTCAGATAAAACATGATATACATATTATCATATCATATATAGGAATATTATTCAGCCATCAAAAAGAATGAAATCTTGCCATTTGCAATGACATGGGTGGAGCCAGAGAGTATTATGCTGAGTGAAATAAGCCAGTCAGAGAAAGACAAATACCATATGATCGCACTTATGTGTGGAATTTAAGAAACAAAACATGAACATATGGGAAGGGGGAAAAGAAAAAAAGGAGACAGGGAAATAAGCCATAAGTGACTCTTAATGACAGAGAACAAACTCAGGGTTGATGGAGGGAGGAGGGGGGGGAGGGGCTAGGTGGGGGATGGGTAGTAAGGAGGGCACTTGTTATGATGAGCACTGGGTGTTGTACATAAGTGATGAATCACTGAATTCGACTCCAGAAACCAATATCGCACTGTATGTTAACTAACAAAATTTAAATAAATAAATAATAATGCATTGACACAGAATCTATCACACATCATTGATGGCTGTACAAGTTGATAACAGTATCTAGGGAGGTCAGGTCAAAAAGGTTTATTACTATTTAATATGAACATATGCTTTCATTCAGCAATTCCACCTCAAGGAAGTGATCAAAAATATATGTGTACAGGTACATAAAGATGAAATAATTCATTGCAGCATTGTTTGCATTAGCAAAAGACTGGAAACAATCTAAATTTTCATTAACAATAGACTGTTTCAATAAATAATGCATCTATAAAAAAATTAAAAAATAAAATCAGATAAACATAATGGTGTTTTCCTAAAGAAAAATTTGGTTTGGATTTCCCGGGTAATTATTCCTATTATTATTATGCCTATTGCTCCTATAAGGAAAATAAGATTATTAAATCGTCCTTATTTCCCCGGCTAATTTGAGGGTGGAATCTTTGGGGTTTTGATAGAATCTTTTTTGAAGTGGACTTTTGCCTTCTTGAAAGAGGCCTGGACATGTCTCTCTTCCCCCAGTGTCCGGAAAGTGTTTTGACACCTAGATTCAGTTATAAAAAAAGATCTTACTGTACTATTCACCTTTCCTAGTTGCCTACCATTTAAAATTTACCCAGTAGCATTTTACTTAGTTTTTTTTAATACTTCATAAAGTTATTTAAAATGTTGAGGTATATCGAAGTATCATTTTAGCACTTAACATAAAATTTAGTAATTACAATTTTCCAGTTCCCAGCCCCTCTCCTCCCATCACCAGTCCCCTGCCCCCACCTCCCCAGAAGACTGCTTCTCCTGTCATAAACTTGTCCTTCATTTCACCTTCGAGGCCCTTCATCAGTACTCTGGGTGTCCAGGAGCCGTATCTGGAGACACCCTGTGCCTAGTGATAAGCTCTTCTACCAGCTTTCCTACACGGCTGAGTAGGATGTTTTCTCAACTTTTTCCATCGCCACCCAAATTCTCTCTACGTTTTTTTCTTCTCATCCAAATTCTCTGGTAGTGACCGTGGGCATTTCTTTCAGATGGAGATTATTTTACTTTTACCAGACATGAACCCATTGGAGTGTGTGGACAGATCATCCCGGTGAGTGAATCTCCTTACGCCTCCTATTTATTTTCATTTGAATCAGTTCTCTTAAAGATACATAAAACATGGACCTCAACGAGGTATGCTTTCCATTACAGGGGGCAAAAAACTGAGCTCATGTTGTTGACATATCTTTAACAGCCTCCCTGCAAATGCTTATTTGAACAGGTTAATAGGGTTTCAGCTCTGTTACCAGGAGTTGAGTTCTCAAGCCATGGAATTCTCATATTAAAATAAGCAAAGCAAAGCAAAGCCCAGTGTATTAATAACCTGCCCTTGGTTATGGATGTCCGTTCTGCTTATGGAAAATTAATGCTTTGTTATATTTGCTTGTTTATTTTTTAGAACTATGACTCACCATCTTTCCAGGCATATTGTTTTATATGGTCTTTTAATCCCATTCTTTCCCACTGTTTCTTTTCACAAGAATCTAGATAGAAGACTCTATGGAAGACACAGCAGTACAATTAACGTCACGGTCATAATTGAAACCATGCCGGGCTGTTGTATGTCTTGTAAAGGGAAATAGATGTCGTGCTTAGTGTTTGGATTGGAACATTAAACATTGTCTTTTTTTTTTTCCCCTCTCTCTCTCATACACAGCCTTGGCACTGTATAAAACATCATCGAATCTTCCAACAGTACTAGCTAATCATTCTGGCAGGGATTTCAGGGGAGGCTCAAATTCAACTCTTACAGTAGAGACAAGAAGTGTTCTCTTTCCAAAATGTAGGAGGAAGTCATCTTTGGCTTTGGGGGGGGGGGGCAGAGATTTTTGAGAGGTATTAGTATTTTTTTTTTAAGTGATCTGCAAGCTGTGGGTTTCTGTGAAATTTACTAGAGAATGAAACAGAAAATGAGAAGTTGGGTTTAAGTTCTGCTGCTCCTACCCCATCTAGGGAAATCCCCCGTGGATCGGGCCAGGGGTGAGGTCTGTCACCTCCATTGCGGGAACTCAAACCTGCTCTCCTCGCCCTTCCCCAGAGGCAAGCTCGGAGCTCCAGCTTTCACTGACAACACAAGAACCACTTGTCAGCCAGCTCCGGCTCAATTACCGCACTCCAAGATTTATATACTGTAGATGGAATTAAAACATCTCTGTGGACTCTCAAGTTTATAAACAACCAAGGGGAAAAGAAATTGGGTGTTTGGTGAAGGCAAGACACTTGTATATTTTTGCAAGCTTGCCAGGGCCAGTGAGAATCTTTCAAGGGTGGCCGCTGAGATGCTTCAGGCTGAAACACATTATGGTCAAGGGCTGAAGCCAGGGGACCAGGATTTCTGTTTTCTTTCTTAATGAAATTATCAATGACACCTGATAGCACCAAGGTTCATCCCTATGCCTGTGACAGTACAAGCTTAATATCCTTTTTAGGAATCAGTTTAAATAAACCACCTTAGGCCCCAAAATCAGATACTCCCCTATATTTCTCAGCCTCCCATTCGTTTATTTTGCAACGGAAAGGAGACAAATGAAAATTTTTGCATACTCATCAGGCGATGCGATTCTTTTTCATCATCGGGTACTTTGTGACAATACGTGTATATGAAGAAAAGGCACTCTCTTCAAGTACACGTTGACTTAACAGCCGGAGTTTTCTTTTCCAGCCCTTCCACACCGAATAGCTCTCTCAAACCCGTCTGAAGCTGCTGGTGTAAAATCACACATGCAAGAAAAAGTTTTCGTATACAGGAACTTATTGGAACCAAAGTCTAATTTTATTTTATTTTTTTAAAGATTTTATTTATTTATTCGACAGAGACACAGCGAGAGAGGGAAGACAAGCAGGGGGCAGTGGGAGAGGGAGAAGCAGGCTCCCCCGCTGAGCAGGGAGCCCATGCGGGGCTCGATCCCAGGACTCTGGGATCATGACCTGAGCCGAAGGCAGACGCTTAACCGACTGAGTCACCCAGGCACCCTCCAAAGTCTAATTCTAAAAACAGACAAAATGACAAAAATGAAAAACCAAACCAAAACAAAGAAAAAACAAAAACTCCCTTTTCACTCTGAGCTTTCCTTTGGGTGGGGCGTTGGGATATAGTATTTTGCCGAATGGAGAGAAAAGGGGAGGTTTTCAAGGCCAGTCCTCTTCTCTTCTTAATGAAGTAATTAAAATATCCAAAATCTATACTCTGTGGTGAGACAAGATTTATGTAGAGGCCTCGTCTGAGAAATCTGAGCAGTCACAGCTTGAAAACAGAGTCATAGAGCAATATTTTTTCATTTATCCACCTTGAGTTTTTCCCTTTCAGTGGAACTTCCCCCTGCTGATGTTTGCTTGGAAAATTGCTCCGGCTCTTTGCTGTGGTAATACAGTAGTTATCAAGCCGGCAGAACAAACCCCGCTCAGCGCGCTCTACATGGGAGCCCTCATCAAGGAGGTAAGGGAAACCGACTTTAGGAGTGGCTCACGCTCCCTTTATAGCTGGAGCCTACTGGAGCATATCCGATGTAATGTGCTCCATCAGCTTTCACAAGCCACATTTCCTCCAATTCTGTTTTGTCAGGCTGGCTTTCCACCGGGAGTCATCAATATTTTGCCAGGATACGGGCCAACGGCTGGGGCAGCAATAGCTTCTCACATTGGCATAGACAAGATTGCGTTCACAGGGTCAACGGAGGTAGGTACCTGAGAAGCCGTGGGCTGAGGAACAGTCCTGCAAATGAAGAGAGGGTTTGAAAGAAAAGAGAATGTGTTATCTATAGAGGTGGGACTCCACAAGAGCAGTGAGTACCCAAGCCCTCAGAGGCTGGCATATTGTCATAGCTAGAACACTCGCGAATGTCAAAGTCAAGTTGTGCGTTGACCTTTCGATGGCACGGATCTTGGAGTGTTTTTCGGGATGCCATCTGTGGAAAACCTGTCCCAGAAAACAAAAAAACACCCTCTTATGTTTTGAAATAGAAGGAACACTTCCCAGAGGCAAAAGGAAACAAACAAAATCTATCCCAGAAGCTGGGGTTCTAAACACTTTTCTGAGTCAAGGACATTAATGGCAGAAGCAGGTTAAGAAGCTGGAAATCCAAACTGATCTCTAGTAGAGATAAAAATGGAAACACAGCTCTCTGTCCTCACTATTTCACCAGATCCTGTAGATACAGTTGACATCTAACTATGCCCATGAGCCATAAGGGATGAGAAAGAGCGGGGGTCAGCAAACGTTTCCGGGAGAAGGCCAGAGACTAAATATTGGAGACCTTGCAGGTACTGTCGTTTCTGCGGCGACAATCCCCTCTGCCCTTGTGAAGCAGGAAGCGGCAGCCGTAGGTAACGTACAAGCTGAGCATGGCCACAGGCCCCATCGAGCTTTGTTTATAGAGACTGAAATCTGAATTTCATATAATTTTACACATCCCAAATTACTAACCTTCTTTTGATTCTTCCCCCCACCCCACCCCCCAATCATTTAAAACCACAAAAACGGTTTTTAGTTTGCAGGCCATACCTAAAATAGACAGCAGGCCAAATTCGCTCATGGGCCATAGTTTATTGACCCTTGATAAAGAGTCATAAATCTGCTTAGAAAGATTTATTCTGAAATGTTACTCTAAATGTCTTGGATTCAGGTAACAGAGATGATAAAAAAGAAAGTGATTCATTGTTTCAAGTAGAACTTCACGGATGACCTCCTTGTCGAAGGAAGGATGTTTGCAGATCTAGAACAGTGTTGCCTCACAGAAATACAATGAGCAACACTTGGAATTTGACATTTGCTGTTAGCCACGTTAAAAAAGTTTTAAAACAAGTGAAATTAATTTTAACGTATTTTATTTAATCCAATATTGCCAAAATATTATCATTTCAACTCAGGATCAGTATAACGAGTCATCGTCACAGTATTTTGCATTCTCTTTTCAATACAAAGCTTTTGAAATCCGGCCTGTAGTTTGCATTTGCAGCACGTGTCAAAGCAGACCAGCCCCTTTGTGAGTCGCTACACCGCTCGTGGCTAGTGACTCCCACACTGGACTGCCCGCGAGGAAGGGCTTGCCTGTATCAGCGGATGCAATTAATGATACTTGGTTAAATGGACTCAGGTAAAAAAATTCCATAAGAGACTGGTTAATAAACCCGAGTGTTAATTTATAGTTAGAGATTCTTGGGTTTTATGTTTATAAAGAGTTAATCTTGTTTCCAAACCTCTTATTCTAGTTGTACTTGTTACAGTAATTGGCAGTTTTAATGAAATATATAAACCAAAATGTGGGCGTGAAAGGAAATTATAGTTCCTATTTAAACTAAGTCTAGTGCTTTGAAAAGATTTGCTAAGGGCTAGATGCCTTAAAAACTGCAATCAACGAGGAGTGGGCAAGACAATTGTAAGAACCTAGGGGACAATATAAAGCTAGATAGAATGTGCACCTGGCTCACTTTGCAAATATTTTTAAGTCTTCACTCCACTTTAAAGAAACTGAAACCAGAAATCTTAAACAGTATTTTAGGGGGATGGTTTCATCAGAAAGGAAAGGTAAACCCATAATTAAAGAAAAGTCCTTGGTTCTATATCCAAAGACTAGAGAATGAATGTACATATTTTTTAAATTAAAATGAAATATTTAAGGATCTTCACCTGCTTTAACCTTTTTTTAAATTAACTAGTCATGGGACGCCTGGGTGATTCGGTTAAGCATTCGACTCTTGATTTTGGCTCAGGTCACGATCTCAGGGTTGTGAGATCGAGCTCCGCGTCCGGCTCCACGCTAGGCATGGAGCCTGCTTAAGATTTTCTCTCTCCCTCTGCCCCTCCCCCCACTTGCACGCATGCTCTCTTTCTCAAAAATCAATTAATTAGTCAGTGGTCCAGATTGAGCCAGTTAAGGGCTTTCTACTATATAATATTTTTTTAATAAAAATGGGATCATAATATATAAAATGAGATATAGTTCCTTATATGTCAGTACTTACAGATCCCCTTCATTCATTTTCATAGGTGAATAGCATATTCTTGCATCAGGGTATCATAGTTCAATTAAACACTTGGGCCGTTTCCATAGTTTGGGGATAATGCTGCTATAAACATCAGGGTGCATGTCTCCCTTCAAATCAGTATTTTTTTATTCTGTAGGTAAATACCCAGTAGTGCAATTGCTGGCTTATAGTGTAGTTCTATTTTTAACCTTTTAAGGAACCTTTATACTGTTTTCCAGAGTGGCTGCACCAGCTTGCATTGCCACCAACAGTGTAGGAGGGTTCCCCTTTCTCCACATCCTCGCCAACACCTGTTGTTTCCTGTGTTGTTGATTTTAACCATTCTGACTGGTGTGAGGTGGTATCTCATTGTAGTTTTGATTTGTATTTCCCTGATGATCAGTGATGTTGACTAGGTTTATTTTTTTATAAGTGAGTGTTCAGTTACTCTATCCTTTTGCAGCTAATTTGAGTACAACATTAACGTATGATAAATTTCCATATATACATGTTTCTGTTTTAGGACTCACAATTTTATTTGTCTATTCTTTCACTAGTACCAGATTACTTCAATTACTAGGTTTAAAAGATGTTGCAGTAGGGGCTCTTGGGTGGTTCAGTTGGTTAAGTGTCCGACTCTTGGTTTCAGCTCAGGTCATGATCTAAGGGTCCTGGGATCCAGCCCCACCTTGGGCTTTCCACTCAGTGGGGAGTCTGCTTCCCCTCTCTCTTTCCCCCCGCCCTTAATGCACTCTCTCTCTTTTTCTCTCTACAATAAATAAATAAATCTTTAAAAAAAGATGTTGCAATATGTCAGGCAAGATACCCTCTTATTTGGTTTTTCAAAACCTTTTAGCTATTCTTGCCCATCCTTTCAGATAAAATTTCAAATTGATTCTCTAAACACTTTGCCTTCCTCCCAAAAACTCTCATTGGAATTTTGACTGGTGTTACATTATCTGTCTGTACTAAATTGAGGGTGAGTGCTTTCTGTACAAGATTGACTTCTCATCTAGGAGCACCATGCAAATCTTTTCATTTATGTGTCAGTTACATAGATTTTTAAAGTCACATCATGTATTGGCAAGCTATATTGATGGATGACCCAATCTTAAAGGCTGGACAAGAAGTGGCATAGTAAGGGGCACCTGGGTGGCTCAGTCGTTGAAGCATCTGCCTTTTTCATGCCTCAGGTCATGATCCCAGAGTCCTGGGATCGAGCCCCACATGGAGTGAGCTTGAGCTTGCTGCTCAGCAGGGAGTCTGCTTCTCTCTCTCTCCCTCTCCCTCTCCTCCTTCTCCCTCTCTCTCTCAAATAAATAAAATCTTAAAAAAGGGGAGGGGGCCTGGATGGCTCAGTTGGTTAAGCATCTGTCTTTGGCTCAAGTAATGATCCCAGGGTGCTGAGATCGAGCCCCTAGTCGGGCTTCCTGCTCAGCAGGGAGCCTGCTTCTCCCTCTCTCTGCCTGCCACTCCCCTTGCTTGTTCTCTCTCTCACTCTCTCTCTCTTTCTCTGTCAAATAAATCTTTAAAAAAAAAAAAAGGGTATAGTGAATCGGTAAGAACATAAGCACTTGTTTCTGGGCTGCTTGGGTTCAAATCTCTTGTCTTGCCTTTTTTTTTTCAACTTTTTAAAAGACTTCATTGAAGTATAATGCACATACAATAAAATACCTAATACCAGATGTACACAAAATTACTCATATAATAATTGCCCAAATAAAGATATAGAACACTTCCATACCCTAAAAAGATGTTTCATGCCTCTTTGTGTGTAATACCCTTGGCCCCAGGCAACCACTGATCCTTTTTCTATTTTTGTCTATTCTAGAATTTTAGGTAAATGGAGTAATGCAATACATACTCTCCTGTGTTGGTGGGTTTTTTTTTTTTGGTTGTTTAATATTAAAGAATTATTGATATCATTGGGTGTAAATCTCCCATCCTGATTTTTATTTTCTACTTGTCCCATCTGTTTTTTTGTTCCTTCATTCCTCCTTTTTCTGCCTTCTTTTGGGATGAAGTGAGTACTCCATTTTATCTTCTGTTTTGGATTATTAGCTCTACCTCTTTTTAAAGTGGTTGCTTTAGTAATTACAATACGCATCTCAATCACAGTCTATCATTAAACAGTGTTGTTACTTCATATATAATGACTGCACAACAGAATTCTTCCACTTTTCATCCCATCCCTTATGCTGTTGCCCTCTGATTTGCTCCTATGTATGTTATCTACTCTTTTTGGTAAGTAAGCTATCTTTTTAAAAAATTTAGAGTGAGAAAACAGTTATTTTGTGTTTACTCACAGACTTGCCATTTCTGGCCCTCTTCTTTTTTTTTGGTGTAGGCCCAAGTGTCTTTCGGATACCGTTTTCCCTCTGTGTTACCATCTTTCTTGAACATTTCTTAAGAGTGCAGGTTATGAGAGGCAAACTCTCTTGGCTTTTGTCTGAAAATGTCTTTATTTTGTTTTCGTTTTTGAATTAATTTTTTTCTGAATTCAGAATTCTGATTTGACAGTTTTTATTTTTGCTTTATTTTACTTTCAACGCTTTATAAAGATGCCGTTCTGTTGTTTCCTGACTTGCACTGTCTCTCATGAAAACTTAGCAGTCATTATTTTTGTTTTACTGAACGTAATGTTTTTTTCTCTGTATGCTTTTGAGAGATTCTCTTTTCACTAGTTTTCAATAATTTGATTCTTGTGTACTTTGGTGTAGTTTTCTTTCTTTTTTGTTTTTCCTTTCCTAATCGAGGTTCATTGAAAACTTTTAGATCTTTGAGTCTATAGCTGGATCTGTAAGTTTATAGTTTTCATCAAATTTGGAAAACTTCAACCATTTCTTTCAAATATATATATTTAGTTTAGTTTTATATATATATGCATACATATATATATGGTTGGTTGGTTTATATATATATATGGTTGGTTGGTTGGTTATATTTATATATATATATATATAGTTGTTTGGCTGGTTTTCATGTCTGTTAATTTTGGAAAGGATTGTTACCATGTGGATTTTGTTGTCTTTCTTTAAAGAGTGCTGGGTTTGTTTGTTTTTGACAAATGGTTAAGTCACTTGCATGACAGCTTGACCCTTTTGACACTGACTTTTAAGCTTTGTTGGGACTAGTTTATTTTTCACTAAATATTAAAATTTACTAAGATTACGAAGATTCTTCCAAAGCTTCGACTGAATGCTCCCACTGTTTAAGCAGGTCTTTCCACTCTGGTCAGTCCAAACTCAAAGGTCTCCCAGCCCTGTATGAGCTCCAGGGATTATCAGCATACAGATGACCTGGTCTTTGTTCTTTATCCAGTCTCGTGAAGTCTCACCCCATGTATTCCCAGCTTAGCATTCAGCCAGAGACTCAAAGGGACCCCCGTGCTGATTTCTGGACCTCATTCTCTCCCTCTGGTACTAAGCCCCTCACCTTTTAGCCACTGAAGCCTCTATAAACTCCGATCTTCTTCATCAACTTAGGGAGACCACCCTGTTCTACTTTGGTCTCCCCATCCCATGCTGCAGTGAAGGAAGTCTTTTAGCAAAAAGGTCTTCCCTTACCCGTTTCTCTCATCTCTGGGATCACAGTCCCATACTGCCTGGTGGCCAGTTTGAAGAAAGCTGTTTCACATACTTTTCTAGTTGTTCACGGTGGGAAGACAAGTTCAGGGCCATTACTCCATTATGACCAGAAGCAGAAGCCTCTGTGGCATCTTTTGGTTAATTTTGATGCTATTCTTTCTTTAGATTTCTTTCTGATGATTTCTGATGATTTCTTTCTTTAGATTTCAGGCAGATCACTTATCCTCGTAGTTTGTCCTTGTCCTCATTGCCTCAAATTGGATAGATGGTTGTCAGTGAGGTTATAAATTTATTTACTTTCTGGCCGTATATGCAGATTTTGGGGTGGCATTCTCTTTGGAGTCTATCTTAGGCATTCTTCTCAGTACCTCAAGTAGTATCTGATGTGTAGTCACCTTGCATTATAAATATTTGTTAGCCCCGTAAAAGAGGAAGGACTGCATTTGAGGGGGAAAAAAAAGCTTAATCTCAGAGCTAGAAGGGGATGATTATGCTATGCTCAGCCCAAGTGTAGCTACCACTTGCCACCATACAGCACTACCACAATATCATTAGTTCAAGGTATTTAAGTTTAAATGAAAAGCTACTTCATTCAAAGATAACATTTAAGAAGAAGATAGTTCTACATCTTAATTCCACAGTTGTTCATATTCACAACTGGGAGAAATGTAGGCCTATCTTCCTCTTCTCTTGGGGGAAAATGAAATGGTGGTGATATGGGGACCAAGGGACAGAAGGGCCTTTGGAAGACAGTAACCCCAGCTGTGAGGACTCTTGTGAGTAATGTGTTGCTCGATGCTGGCAGATAGATAATCAACAAATACTGAAATCCATTCAGTTCTCAGAATCTTTCCCAAGCCTGATATGAAGGACCAGCACTTTCAAAAAGCTTAATACGTGTTTTGCTGGAATGTAAAACGGGAGATTAGGTGTCACCGTTTGCCTCTCAAAAGCAAAGATGGTTTTCATTTTTCTGCCGTTTCCGACAGCTCTACTTTTAACAGGCATTGACGCTCCAGAACTGTAGATTTTATGCTAAATCAGTGTGTATCCTTAACAGTCCCTTCTGGAAGTGAAAAACCTTTTAGAGATGGGGGAAAAACAAAAACAAAAAAAACAAAAACCCAGCCCAAGGAACCTAAATCATGCCAGATGGGACATATCGAGAAGTTGGTGTGTGTTTGATTTCCTTGTGCCCCGAACACTTCGTAGAGCAAACCAACACTGGACAGCAGATGTTCGGTGACTGGTAAACACGGAATCCCAGCGTTCTAGTGGAAGAATTTCATATTCAAAGGATGCAAAGATGTGCCAGAGTTAGGTAAAATATTAGGTTTTACCCTATACCTATTTCTCATAAATCATCTTTCTACTCCTTAGATTATGTTACTCTCCCCTATATTCAGGCCAGGTTAATCTCCATCTGCAAAGCTATCCAGTGGCTTATCATAACCGAAGTTAATCACTGAGCCAAACCGTTAGTAATCAGTCCAATCAACCTCATGATAACAAAGACCTCCTCACAGAATCTTATGTTAGTTTAGGAATTTTAGAGCTTTAATGTCATTCAGCTTGAGTTAATTTCTTTCAATCCTTTATTGAGAGCCTCTTAAAGGGAAATAAAGTACTCCTTTTGCTAAATGAAAACTTGAAAGAACACTGCCGTCACAACACCACACTTTGCCTCTTTAAAAAAACCAGAGGGGGGTAAAACAAACAAACAAACAGAGGAAATCACTTTTTCGGTAAGAAATTCCAAGCACTGTCTTCAAGTCACACTAAAAGCAATCAAGATTAAATAAGATACGTCAGATCCATATCGGAAAGCTAGACATAATTTCAACCTCTATAATGGTGGTGTGGGCTTGTTCACAGTACGTGCGATTATTTTATCCTTCCAGTCCTCAGATGCCTACCTCTAGATAAGGGATGAAGATATCTAATTCATGGATCTGAAGATATAATAAGCTAATATATGTAACATGTTTAGGACAGGGTCTGTTTCATAGTAATGTACCAGTAAATATTAGCTGTAATTGTTTTCTATTTATTTTTAAATGAAATTTATAGAATAATTTATGCTTGGGGAAATGGGGTAGAATAGAAGGGGGCTGGATTCAACCAACCTGGCATCAAATCCCAAATCTTCTGCTCTGTGACCTTTGGCAAATTATTTAGTCTTTCTGACCTCTCGTTTCTTCATCTATCAAGAAGGGCTATGAATAACTCCTAATTCCTGCAGTCCTCTGGCAGTTTTACTTTCCATTTGTGTGTTTTAGGGCTTTTATACACAGTTTACAAATATTTTTGTCTTCCAATGAATGTGGGTGTGTTTTTGTTTTTGTTGTTCTTTTTTACTTTTTTGAAAGGTCGCCCAGGTACTTCCTTGGATCAGCTGATTTTAAGTCCTTTTTTTTTTTTCCCCCAAAGTGGAATAGTGTACTTAGCGTGCTAGAAGAGGACACTTGGTACCTATTAAGGAACGTTCATATGATTCCACTATGGCCTAGAGTGGGGACCACTCCCACAACCTGTGTTTGCCAGAACCGAATCCCAGAGCAGGGAGAATTTCTTTGCAACAAAGTGTAATGGGTTACCATGTTTTCCAGCAGTTCTTCAAGGACTCCCTCACCTACAGGGATTGGGGATGGGGAGTGCTGGCCGAGGGTGGAGGGGCTTGTTTAAATGCAGATTCCTGGCCACCACCCAAGAGCCTCTAAGTCAGAACAACTGGAAACGAGGCCCAGGAATTCTCATTTTATAAGCTTTTCTAGTGATCCTTAGGTTCACTAACTCTCAGGAATCACTAGCTTATACATAATTTGACGAGTTGGCTCATATTCCAGAACATGCTTCTGGGTCCGTTTAAGAAAACAACTACAAGTCTGAGTTTTTTAGCCTGTGCCAGAGAGGACATTTGTGTGAACTGACACCTGCCACTCACGGTGTCCGCTCTGTCCGTAAGTTCATTCCAGGGACCCTCTCTCTTCTAAGCACCAGCAGAGGTGCTTAGACGGAACACGGGGGTATTCCCTGCCACGGGGATGGATTCTGCAATGATTATATTTCTCTGAAGAAGCTATCGCTCACACAGTGCCCTTGTAACGTGCTCAGGTTTTTCTTATTTCCATAAGCTACACCTCAGGGACAAGAACCACAGCATGTCCTCTGCTACTTCTCCGTCTGTGTTTAGCTAATGACCCGTCTCTCCTTCCTGCTCTCCAGATCCTAGAGCGGCGCCGGAGCCCCGAAGGGCCCGGATGGCCTTGCCAGCTGCCCAGGAGGGAGGACTTTGATAATCTTAAAACTCAGAGTCCCTTGTCATCCGGTAACCACTGGGACTCCCCACGGCGTGCTGGGCCCTGGTAAAGATGCTCTTAAGTCACTTCTTGTTTGACAGATGACCTTGGGCTTCCCCTGGCACACAGAGCCAAAGATCACCCGGGTCCTTCATGAGCTTCCTCCTCCCTCTCTTTGCTAGTCCTTCTGTGCCTCGGGCCCGTTCCCCAGAGGCTTCTCCAGGCTGAGCACAGCTCCAAGATCATGGCATCGTCCTGTATCCCCCTGCAGACGTTGTTCAAGGGAGCCCAGAGAATCAGCTGATGAATTCAGAGAAAATTTGACACTCCAGGCTTAGTCGGTCAGATTTTCTTCTTACAAGCAATTTTTGTTGCCCTTTTCTGCATAAAAGCACTATTCCTAAGGGAAGGTACAAGGTTCATTTCAGTCCTCACTTTTGGCTTCTGAACTTGGAAATTAACCACCATTTCCCGCTTCAACTCTTCCCGTCCTAGAAGACCATCAGTACAAAAGATTTTTCACCTGGAGTAACTTAATTGGCCCATTTAATTTTTAATTTAGCAATATGAAATAATCCAATGAGGGAGTCCACACAGTATGTCATTTAGAATATTTCCTTGAAATAGTTCACTGTAATTATTGACCTCTTTTTTGAGCTTTAGACTTCTGCTTTCTAACTGCAGAGTGGACACCTCTACCTGGATGGCCAGACTCCTCCAGGTCATGGACAGGTCGATTCATGACCTGGCCCCGCACCTTCCCCTTTGTCCAGCCTTCCCAGACCACTTGCATAGCCCCACAAGTGCTATGCCTTTCTGTTCCGTGACCTTGTCCCTTGCCTTTGCTGCTTCTGCTGCCGGAGCGCCCTCCTCTCCGTTATCTGCCCCGTGAGCCCTTGGTGCCGTGGGTCTGTTCTACCGTCCGTGCGGGTAAATGAGAACTGGTCTGCTTCTCTAGTGAGTGTGGTGCTTCGTTCTTACTGAGACTGATTATCTCAAATGTTGCCTCTTTCTAGTTCTAATCATAATTCTTTCTTTCGTCCTCTGATCTGTTATTTTCACCACCTTTGGCTTTCTTGTCAGTTTCTTTTTTTCTCATCACTTCTTCTCTCTCCCTCTCAAGCTCAAATTATCTTAAAACTTAGTTGATTTATTCCTAATGCGTTTGACTTTAATTAAAACCATCAAATCGAATTTTAAATGGTCAAGTAGATTCAATATAATTTCCCCGACAACAGTCCAGAAAGAACAACAAGCAGATGTCTGGCATAATTGCTCTAATAAAGTAACAGTTTCATTGTTTAATGTATCTTTATTGACAGTTTTATTGGGCTGTAATTGATATACAATAAATTGCACATAAATGTGCACTTTGCTATGTCTTGACATATGTGTCTACCTGTGAAACCCTCACCACGTTCAGATAGCAAATACATCCATCATCCTTGGAAGTTTCCTGCTGGGCTTTGTGATCTCTCTCCTCCTCCTTTCCATTCCCTTCCATTCCCAGGCACTGATATGCTCCTTGCCATTGCAGATTGTTTGCATTGCACTTTTGGAATTCCATATAAATTGAAAAACACTGTATATACCCTTCTGTCTGGCTGTACTTACTCACATAGTAATTTCGAAACCCACCCTTGTTGTGTATCTCAGTAATTCATTCCTTCTTGTTGCTGAGCCATATTCCCTTTTATGGATATATCACAATTTGTTCATCCATTCAGCTGTTGGAGGACATTTAGGTTGTTCCTAGTTTGGAACTACTATCAATAAAATTTCCTATGAACATTTCATGTGCAAGTCTTTGTGCATCTGTGTTGTGTGTGTTTTTGTGTGTGTATTTTTCCTTTACTATTGGATAAATACCTAGAAATGGAATGGCTGGATCATATGGTAGGTTAAGAAACTGCCAAACTATTTTCCAAAGTGGTTGTACCATCTTACATTCCTCCCAACAATGTATAAGGTTTCCACCTCCCCTACATCCAGCATTTAGTATGGTCGGTCTTTTTAATTTTAGCCATTCTAATAAATCTATAGTGTTATCTCAACATAGTGTTTTTTAAAGTGTATGTGTGTATATAGTATATATCTAGCTTGGGAACTTTTGACTGTGCACCACATTTATTTAAAATTTTTTTAAATTATAGAAGCCCATTTGAAAACATTTTGCTACAAATTTATTTCATAAATACATAATTAATGCCAAGTTCCACCTGATTACTCATTAGCTTTCTGAGTCTGTTTTCTATGACGTGGGGAGAGTGTGACACCTACTTTACAAAGTGGTTGTGACCATTAAACTAGGCAACATCTGCAGAAGATCCTGTTAACACAGTTACCCCATTACTGGCTTACAAGTGATTCTTCTGGACTGTGAGTTGAAATCAGACATTGTACATATTAATTATCCTTAACAGTGTTTGAAATTAGGTAATAATCAGTCCAGACCTTATCATGAGATAGATCAACAAACATACCATGTGGCATAATTGAAAGTGAGTTCCTGCAGTTTTTTTAAAAATTAAACAATTTTTGTTTAAAATTAAAAAATTAAAAAATATTAAAATATTTTTTAGGTGATCTTGGTGCATCACTTGGGGGTCCTTTCCCCTTATTCTTAGGATCCTGTGCATGTATGTGCATTATAGATAGGTAGTTGCTTTTATGTGGTGTTTCCACTGCACATTTTTTACTTTTGGATTCTGGCCCTCCTCCCTATAATGTTAGTTTCTGAAGCGGAGGAGCTAAAACACTGAGTGCACACATATTAACAGCTGTGGTCCTGGAAGAGAATAAAGCACCTGCTTTGCAGATGGAGAGCCTGAAAGACAGGCTGTTTCCCATACTTACTGTTTTTATGTTAGCCCCCATTTTAAGAATTCAGTTTATTTAAACTAAAAAACAATTCACCCTTTTCTCCTACTCCCCACCCCTGCCTCTGGTAACCACCAGTTTTGTCTCTGTATCTATGAACTTGTTTTAGATACATATATCTGATATTTCTCTCTCTAGATAGGCATGCATATATATATATATATATGTTTGTATATATGTATACATATATATACACATACACATATATAAAATATATTTATTTTAGATTCCACATATAAGAGAAGTCATACAGTATTTGTCTCTCTCTGATTTATTTCACTTAACATAATGCCCTTGAGGTTCATCCATGTTGTCACAGAGCACAAGAGTTTAGTATTTTTTACGGCTAATATTCCATTGTGTACGTAACCACAGTTTCTTTATCCAGTAACCCATTGATGGACACATAGGTTTTTTCTGTATCTTGGCTATAGTAAATAATGCTGCAGTGAACATGAGGGTGCAGATACATCTTTTCGAATTAGTGTTTTTTTCTTCATCTAGATAAGTACCCAGAAGTGGGATTGTTGGATCATACAGTAGTTCTATCTTTAACTTTTTTAGAAACCTCTATACTATTTTTCATAATGGTTGCGCCAATTTATATTCCAACCAAGATTGCCTAAGGGTTCCCTTTTCTCCGTGTCCTTGCCAACACTTGATATTTCTAGTATTTTTGATTCTAGCCATTTTGACAGGTGTGAGGGGATACTTCATTGTGGATTTGATACGGATTTCCCTGCTGATACGTGATGTTGAGCATCTTTTCATGTGTGTGTTCGTCATCTGTATATCTTCTTTGATGAAGTGTGTTTTAATCTTTGTCCATTTTTTACTGTTCTGTTGTTTTATTGTTGAATTTTAAAAATTCTTTGTGTATTCTGGATACAAGTCCATTGTGCTTTGCAAATATTTTCTCCTAGTCTGTAGATTATCTTTTCATTCTCTTAACAGTGTCCTTTGCAGAGCAGAAGTTCTTAATTTTCATGACATCCAATTTATTGATTCATTAATTTTTTAATTTTCTGGATCAGGCTTTTGGTGTCACACCTAAGGAATTCTCGCCTAGCTTAGTATCACAAAGATTTTCTCTTATATTTCCTTCTAGAAATTTTATAGTTTCATGTTTAACATTTAGGTCTGTGATCTGTTTTTATTTAATTTTTGTGCATGTGATAAGGTGAGGAACTAAGTTCTTTTTTTAAAAAAAAAATGGTGATAATAAGAGTTCGAGCACCATTTCTTGAAAAGATGTTTTTTTCCTACTGAATTGGCTTTCTGCCTTTCCCTTTGTGTTTTAGATGTCCATATTTGTATGGGTCTTTTTCTAGATTCTGTTCTGTTCTGCTGATCCATATGTCTGTCCCTTCACCAATACCACACTATTTTTTTTATTGCTGTAGCTTTATATAACATAGGAAATTCTTTATCTTAACGGGAGAACATTAAAAACTAAGTATGTAGTCTTCAAAGATGCACATCTTCAATGGAGGGACCTGAGAGAGAGAGAAGGGAGAATTTGAGAAAAAGAATGAGGCGGAAGATGACCCTGTGAAGAGTTTTGCTCTTAGGAATACTCACAATAGTGAGCTAGTAGAGCAAATTTCACTGACTTTTTCTGACGCAGTCTCTATTTGATATTTCTGTCTCTAGAGAGGCTTGCACTCACTTGGAGGGGAACCACTTCTGTGGCCTCGGGAGTATCTCCTAGTTTCTTCTCTGGAACGATATCATTAACAGACAGTGGAAGACCTGAGGGAGAAGCATCTGTCTAGAATATGGAAGCCAGCTTATAATTACCCATGTTAATGGGGGTGGGTAGAGAATTTTCACAGGCAAATCAGATGAGCCCATAATTCCCAGACCCACTTTAAGCTTGCTCTCATCAGGTTTTTTACTTCTTGATCCATCTATTCTCATTTAACTTTGTAGGCTTCTTGGGAAATTGTATAGATTCTTCCAGAGGGAAGAATTTGGACATGGCTCTTGGTCTGATTACCCTAGGGAGAGGGGACTTACTGGGACATCACAGAATTTCTGCAGCAGTAACAAGAAGCTTATTTGAGGTGGCTGCTTTCCATTTTACTTTAGCAAAAGGCCTTTGAAAAACAGAGTTACGCAGATTAAAGATGGGATTAATTTCTCCTTATACAGCGAAATACATAAGCAATGCATGTAAATATTTACTAAGTGAGTTTTAAAGGGCTCTTATAAACACAGAGTCAATAAACAACCTCAACCAAGTGCAGGAAAGCAGTTTGCACTTTGCTTGGTGTGGTGTTTTCTTTATTCAGTTAGATGAACAAACCATGATTTCATCTAGTCAACAAGATAGTCGAGAGACCATCAAAGCAAACTACAGGAGAGTCCAGACTGATTCGTGCCAAACAAATGTTTGTAGCTAACAGCTGTATTAGCACTGAGTCGAATTCACGCAGCCGGGGTCCTCCTCTCACTTCCTAAGCGGGAGGAAGGTTATGTCGTATAGTGCGGACGCCCCCGCTGCTGCTGGAGGCAGGGATTGGAGCAGCTCTCTCTCTCTCTCTCTCTCTCTCTCTCTCTCTCTCTCTCTCTCGTAGCCGCACCACCTCTTCGTAGGTGGGGGAAGCAGCCTGCTAGAGTTTTAGCTATTTTTAATAAAAAGCTAATGGGCCTTTTCCTAAGGGTGTATGAGTCCACGAGTAAACCATCCGGCACGTGAATCAAAAATACCAGTTTGATGGGTCAAAGCCATTGGATGTACAGGTTTTAAATTCTCTTTTTTTCCTTTTCTTAACACTTAAATCAAAACTCGAGTACTGGAGAATAGGAAAAAGTCTGCTATGGCCTCTGCATGCTAGCCGAAATTATTTATTTATTCTGCAGTTGGTCCCTCTCCTTGGAGCTCGGGATGATAATAGGTCCCAAGATGCCCAGCTCTTTATTTAGCTCACCTGGTGAGTGGGAAGTGTCATACCTTGACTTGAGTACTCCAGGAGTCTTCCTATCAAAGCAAACCAAAAAATCAAAATCTTGCCTTTTTTATTTATTTTGAAATAAAAAGGGAGGGTCCTGTGTAGTTAACAAAAGGATGCTAAGTGTACCAGACAGCCGATCTGGACTATCTGTTAGCTGTGGATAGTGTGTTTGGCTGATGGGATTCTTATCCTAGTGGAGGGGACCTTATCCCCAGCAGGGCATCTGGAGCAGAGAAGCAGGAACCGCAGACAGGAACTGTAATGAGGCAGGAAGAACCAGGACAGGCTCCATAGGAGCCTGTCAGCAAGTCATTTCTGGACCTCTCTGGGTCCTCTTTTTTTTTTTTTTTCCAACTATAAAACAGGGGTAATTTCACCTCACTGAAACAACATGGAGATTAAATAATGTTTGTGAGAACAAACAGCACAGAATATGTGCTCAGCCAACAGTAACGTTGCACAACTAGAAAGGAGAAGCAATGATGCAAGGTGAGAGACAAGTGTGGGAGAGATGCCCTTAAAGATTCTTGAATCTCCTGGTTCTTAACCCTAGCAGCACATTAGAATTTCTGGGGAGGAGGCATCTGGGCGGCATAGTCAGTTAAGCATCTGACTCTTGGTTTTGGCTCAGCTTGTGATCTCAGTGTTCATGAGATCAAGCCCCGCATCAGGCTCCACACTCAGCAAGGAGTCTGTTAGAGATTTTCTCTCCCTCTCCCTCTTCTCCTTCCTGCTCATGCTCTCTCCCTCTCTCTCTCTCAAATAAATAAGTCTTAAAAAAAATGTCCTGGGGAACTTTTAAAAATAATCCAGAGTAAAACTACCAGAATCTCTGGAGGGAGAGCCCAGACATAGAAAAGTTTTTAAGCCCCCCAGGAACTGTGCGGCCAGTAGTAGATGAAGTCATCCCCCTCATTAAAAAGAGGAAATTTAAGCCAAAGGTAAGTACTGGGAGGCCCAAGATTATTCTGTTAGTTGTAGCAAAATACAACTACCTTGGACATAGGCATCCTGTATTCCAATCTCTCACTTGTTTCCCTAAAGCCCTCATGGTCTCTGATTTCCAGAGACCTTAAGAGCAGGTGTCATATTCGCAGGTGTCATATTCTGGTGTGGTTGCCAAACAAATCTTCCATATGTATGTCAGATAGACAGAGGGTCTCTCTGCTCACATTCAGTCTAGAAGACGAATATTAAACAAGAACGGGGTGAGAGTTTTTTTGGATCAGAGGATCAGACATGTAGGGAGGGTGGGTCTGGAAAACCAGCTTCACAGAGGAAGTAGCAGAAGTAGGTCTGGAAAAATGAGTTTATCGGTGAGCAAGGGGAAGAAAGGCCTTTTAGGCAGATGAAACAGCTTGTACAAAGAAAGAGAGGCATGTTCCAGGAAAGGCAAGTGGTTTCATGTGGCTGGAAGGGCAGGTGTGCGATGGGGGGCATGGGTCGGTAGTGGCCATACTGGCTTTCATAATCTGAATTTGACAAAGTTTGGAAATTGCTGTTACACTGAGATTAAAGGAACTGCTTAAATATCTTGGTCCTTTTACTTTCTGGTGGAAATCTGAACAGATTGATTTGGGCTATTATTTGTAGATATTTCAGAAAGACAAGAAATATCCAATTATGCATATTTTCAGCATTCCTGTTTCCATCATAGTCAACCAGTAAGCCCAACAATGAAAAATAAGAAAGGAGAGGAGGGAAAAAGCATAGAATCAATCTGTTTGAGGTTTAAGAAATGAAAATATATTCCAGAAAGCAGGCATTTTCAACCAATTTACTGAGGTGTTTCTGTTTTTTTTTAAAAAGGTAGCATATCTCTGAGAAAGAATCCACCCTTATTAATAGGTGTAATTAACTAATTAATAAAAAGAAATGTTTCTGAGCAAGAACCTCTCCTAATATGGACAATTCAGTAATTAATAAAAATTTTACCTAACTTCATAAATTCTGTTCAGGCAATAACAGCCTTAAATGAAGAGCAAAGAGCACATATGGGAAGGCCTTTCATGTGTTTTTTTTGTCCTGTATAACAAATCCTTTCCCTTGCAAAGCACCAAATTGCCTTTCCTGCCCCTGCTACATTGCCATGAACGTGGTCTGGTCCATTGTGGCTCTTCCAGGGATACTCCTCATACCAATCTTGAAGCCTATTCAAAATGAGGATGGGAGTCAGAGTTGCTCTGTGCCAACGTTCCTGCTGAGAGCAAGCCCAGTTCCATTATATGTGGGGGAGCCCCCCCTTCGCATCCTTGCGCCTGTTTGGGGTACCCAGATACAGCTGACTATGGGGAATGCAAAGTTAAGAAACCACATGACAGGAACGCTATCACTTACTCTTTCATAATGAGCTCTGTGCAGGAAACTAAAAAAAAAAAAAAATCAGGTGGTTCTATCATTCAGGGCAGCTGGGTACTTGTATGAAAAGCTACTTCTGCTCCATAAGCAAGAAGAATGCAGAAGAATTGTGGACAGACTCTCAGAACGAGCAGGAGCTCCAGGAGCCCCATATGTCTTTTTAAACTCTTCTAACTAACTCGAGTACCACGGACATTAACTGCTTGGCCTGTACCTTCATTCTGCACGTGAAGAAACTGAGGTTCAAGGAGCCAGAGTGGCTTTCCCACATTGCAGTCGGAGTTAGGAGCCAAGCCACAGTTTGGAGTACCTGGGTCTCCTGCCTCCCGTGGGCCAAACTGTAGTCTCCAAACCTGAATATGCTTATAATTAGCCAGGTTGTCAGCAATAAGACAGGAGATGTTGCCTGTTTTTATCAGAATAGGACTTGGTTTTATGAATCCATCCCTATTGACTTGACTCTTAACCCCTCACAAGGCCTGTGTGTCTTGCAACCCCATTTGTCTCTCCATGCTCTTCTGCCTTCTGACCCAGCAGCACGTATCCCCAAGGAACGCCCCCCTCACCGCTTTCTTGTCTTGGAAGGGCCAGTTAACCCCAGGCCTTTGTGTAGTGCCTGTATTTCATTCTTTCTGAACTTGTCTAACTCCATAGATTGTAATTCTGGAAACCTCTGTATGGGGTTTGTACAAGGAGTATTTTAGGCTAGTTTGCACAGGACCTATCATATTTTGTAAGCAGGCACGGAGTCAGTTCTCACTTGAACTCTTTGTTTTTAAACATTACTTTGCCCTGTTAAGAATCTCCTGCTTTGGAGTTGTATCTGTTCTCCTTTCCATCATCTCTTTTCCCATCTTGGTAGTGATCATGAGGAGTGCCTATTTGGCACTCACAGAGAGAATTCATGAGCAATAGTACATTCTCCGAAGTCCAGTTCTGTGCATAAGGACCAGAGTGCCCTGACCCTGGCTTATAACAAAGTACTGCAGAGCCCTAATCCCATCTGCTCAGATCTAATACTACATTCTGACCCAGGTTTTTCTCCCAAGTGGACCTCAAAGCTTCGCTTACTGAGCACCTGCTAAGTTTATAATGCAGTCCTCTTAGCTGCGAGTGCCCTCCGGGTGCAGGACTGTGCCCAGCATTGCACCTGACATGAAGTAGGAGAACCAGCAATACATGGTGAATGAAGGGGATCAGTGAAAACTGGGTTTTTCTCAGTGTCCGGTCCAGAGGCTGCTCCAGATGGGAATGGTTCTCCCGTGGCCTCATACATCCAGTTGTTTCTTTCTTTCTTTCTTTTTTTTTTTAAATTTTTGCTATACTGTTTTATTTTTTTTTTTAAGATTTTATTTGTTTATTTGACAGAAAGATAGCGAGAGCAGGAACACAAGCAGGGGGAGTGGGAGAAGGAGAAGCAGGCTTCCCACTCATCAGGGAGCCCAATGCAGGGCTCGATCCCAGGACCCTGGGATCATGACCTGATCTGAAGGCAGATGCTTAACCAGCCGCCCAGGCGCCCCCATCCAGCTGTTTCTTGAGGCCGAGCTGCAACTTGACCTTCTTCCAAAGATGAAGAGGAAAGGCATTATTCATCTGAGACTTGCCTTGCAATGTTTAGTACAAATTTGGTTTCTAAGGAAAGACTGGCAAAGCACTGACCCCAGAAAAATTATTCTTAGGTATTCTCTGATGACCACAGACTGAGGGAGGTTTTTGTATAGTTACTGTAGCCATGAAAATAATCACTGGACAACATTTCCTTGTGGCAAAAAACACCAACTCCTAGAACTCCTTTCATTAATGTCAGGGAGTAGGGCTGACAGAACCGTGATACCAGCTGGGCCAGCACTCCCTTTACCAGCCCCAGACATTTACTCAGCGTCTTACTGTGTGTGAAACCTGTGATTTCTCCATGCCTTCGCTTGTTTCTTATTTCTGTCACTCTGAAGGCCAACTGCTAGTTTTGCAGCTGATCGTGTGTGACCATCATCTGTATCTTCAAAAGGGGATATTCCTACTCACTGTGAAATCAATTTGGAGTTCAGGGCCAAGGTTTTGGTGGTGTGTGGCACGCTGCAGGTGCTCAGTAAATATAGAAAGGAAGGCAGACAGGGCAGAAAGTAGAGAGGAAGGGAGGGGCATAGAGCAAGTGACCCACCCCTGGCCCCTGGCGTCAGTCTCCCTGGGCTCTGATGGGCTCTACCAGCCACCTGCCGGGTAACCTGGGAACATCCGTTGGCTTCCAGCTCTTCAGTTTGGTCGCCTTTAACATGAGATAGTACCTACTCTGAAGGGTTTTTGCGAGACTTAGATGAGCTCATACATGCCAATGTCTGACACAGAACGACTCAGCAAATGTTAGGTTTTTTTTATTATAATTAATAATTTTCATGAATTCCAGTGGTTGCCTTTTTTTGAGAAAGCACTTGCCTGTTTATCTTCCTGGACTTTAAGATGAGTCATCATCAGTGAATATGGATTCCTCAGGGCAGAGAGAGCCAAGAACCCTAGAATTCCTCAGGACAACAGGCGGTCGCGGGGAATAGCCTGGTCGGGGACTCCCCACGGCGCTGTCCCAGCTGCCCTTGCGTGCAGGTTTCACGCTCGAGATCTCAGGCTTCAGTCATAACTTCCACCTGACTGCTATTCTCTTGCCACAACAGAGAGCCAGATTCTCCTTTCCATCATATACATGTAATTTCTTCCTGAAGAAGAGGGAGAGGGAGCATGTCTGCCTGAGAACAGGGCCTTTATTAGCCTATCTTCCCAGGGAGTCTACCTTGAGGTAGAAGACAGACAAGACAACCTGGCAAGGCGGGAGAGGGACCATCTGACTGGGGGGCTGATGCCCACCTATTAATCTTTAGGGTCACATGTTAGTATTTTTCAACCCCTTGGAAACTAGCGTTGTCCTGCAAATTAAGAAACTCTCTAATTCTAGCTCTTTCAGAGACATCACTGTCTTTCCCCCACAGGTTTCCTTAGAATGAAAGTATATTTTCCACGTTCTGTTTTTTTTTTTTTGCCATGAGGGAGAGTAATAGTAACATAAAAGCATTTAATCCAGTGAATGAGTAATATTAGAGGCTGAGGGAAGTCAGCATTTCCCCAATATTTTCCTGAAGCAATTGATATGCAGAGGCTGTTTGAGGGAAGAAGGGGAGACCTGCTTTGGAAAGTCTAGCTGCAGTAACTCCTTTTACAATCAGCTCCATTTCTCTGCATTGAACAAGGAAGCAGAGGGGCCCCGACTTCTCCTGCCTGTGTGTAGTTACCATGTGTGGGTACTTACTCTGTACCAGGCTAGGTTTTAAGGCCCAAGTACCTTCACTTAATCCTCAGGACAGTGGATTCTGAGGTAGATACTATTTTTAGCCCCATTTACAGAGGAGGGAACTGAGGCTCAGAAATTAATTTCCCAAGGTCAAACAGTTGGTAAGTGATAAAATCAGTAAAACTTCCAGGCTCCGGAGCCTTTTCTCTCAACCATGACTACACTGCCTGAGGAGTTATTAGCCCTACTTGAGGATATCAAGGGGCAGGAGGGGCTGAAATGTAGCATTTCTCTTCTCCAGGCTTTTAAAATCTTTTATTTTCCGTAGGATTCCAGGCAAAAGTTGCATTTTTCATCTCAACAAGAGCAAACTGCCCATATGGGCTCTGTGGGGACTTGGCATTTTCCATAAAGGGACCTCTACTCCATAGTAGAGTAGCACTCTGTTACAGCTCAGGTTCTCTGGAAGCAGTTGCTGAGACAGTTTGCCATGCTGATTATTTATGAGGGATCCCTGCTGAAGGGAAGTGGGCACAAGGGGAAACTGAACTGCAATGCAGGCCTGGTAGCTTCCGCCAACAACAGGCAGCATGGCGGCACATAGATTGTCCTCTGGAGCTGTCCTGTGGTGAGCTGAAAGTGAGGATCTTCGTACCCCTGCCACCAGTGGATAGGCCACCCAGGGGAAGGGGATCCTCTTGGGCAAGGAAACGCTCTTCATCTGAGGCCAACTCTGAAGGATCTGGCAGCATTTCTACTCACCGAGGTAATCAGTGTGTTCTTCCTCGAAGGGAGGCTGTAGGTGGTACATCCCTGTTTCCATTTGAACGCTTTCAGTTTCATTAGAAACACGACTTTACACAGTGGTAAATGCTATCTCCAGCCTAGCTTCTTGTTTGCTTGGCTTCTAAGTAAATAGGCATTGCACACATACAGACAGATCCTCAGCTGTCTGGACTCCTTTTACTTACAGAACTAGGCAGAGGCAAAGGTGTAACATCTGTATCTTCTTTGAACCATCTGATTAAAGTCATACCTGGCAGTTTTATAAATCCATGAAGAGTTTCTTTTACAGTCATCATGTCTTTCATGTGGAGCCAATTGGCCTTTTTTTTTTTTTTTTGAGACCAGAGTCCAGAGCTAAAAGCCACAGTACAGTGGTAGAAAACCTCTAGTCATATTTTGCTTGCCAGTTGCCTTTAAAGAAATCTTTCAATGATTAAGTTTCCAGATTAAACCCCTTTTCAGTGCTCTTTTCATCATGAAACTAAAGCAGTCTTCCAATTCACTTCCAGTTCACTTCCAATTAGACATTAAACTGCATCCCAATTGACTTGTATCTTGTCCACCCAAGTTGACCAAGTTGACCACGGGAGCTGCTCCTGCATTGTCCATGGGGCTAGTTTGCTAGTTTGCCTTGCAGGATCCATCCCTGCTGCCTCCCACCGTTGGCTTTGGCCACTGACTGTCTCAGCTGCAAGGTGTGCAAAACCTCGCTCCATTTCCTTTCTTTCAGGTTGGAAAGCTTATCCAAGAAGCAGCTGGAAGAAGTAACTTGAAGCGAGTAACTCTGGAACTTGGAGGGAAAAGTCCCAATATTATTTTTGCTGATGCTGATTGTAAGTCAACTACAGATCTCCTCCATGTCCCGGTACATTGCCCCTCGGTGCTCTCTTTTGTATCTCCACTTTTGACAGGACACTAAGAAAAAGATCTGTGAGGCTAAGAAGAAGCTTCAAGTAGAAGAACCTGGACCCTTCCTCCTAGAGGGCAACTAGTTTAGTATTGGGGAAGAGCACTTGCCAGTTGATAGCTGAACAGAGTGTTTTCTAGACTCTCCTGAGCTGCTTTGACTCTGTGGCACTTCAGGCCAGGATAGAAGAGCAGAAGGCCTGCTTTGTGCTGTGTAGTGGAAAGAGCAACGGTCTAAGCCTCTCAAAACCAGAAATATCCTCTCTTTGCTTAGATTCAAGAAATCTGAAAGTTCTCAACGGTGTCTGGTGGCTTTGTAGATCATTACAAAAATTCTAGTTCCCTAGCCCTGCCAACATTTTCCCAAACCCACAACCCCTCCTCTGTTTAGTACCCCCATCCTCTGCTGCTTCCATGACTGAGAATGTCGATGCACTTTGGTCAGTTGCTTATACCTTGGAGGTAGGACCCTATGGCAGCATGGAGCAGTAATCTAGGAAACCCCATGTCCAGGCAGGATGCCCTCTAGGCCATTCTGCATCGGTGTGGTCCTTCTGTTTTGAAAAGCTTTCCAGGGAATAAAAATTCAAAAGCTCTTTTGGACCCTCTTTTTCTTCCTCCCATCCCACCAGACAGAGCTGCTTTCCCTTTCACTACTGGGAGGTCAGAAAACAGAAAGCGGATTGCTTGCCTTTCAGCCCCAACTTGGAGCCCATGAAGAATAAAGCATCAGCGTCATGCTGGTTGTCAGAGGGATCAGAACTGTCACCCTAAATTTCTCTTGGGGAGTAGGTCCTCCATTGACACGACTGATTGACTGATGCGTGCCTGATTGATTCAGTCAGTCATTTAGCAACCAGCACACACTATTTGCTAGTCCTATCTTGAAGTGGAAGCTCTGAGATGAAAGTTATTGCTGCTATACAATTCCAGTAAATGTAGAGAAAACTTGGTATCTTTCAAGAAGCTCCATTTCTGTTAGAGTTTAATTCACCGTAATACTAATTAAACATACAGCTATGAAGTTCTGTAGATCAAGGATTGCAAGTTGGCAGTCCCTAGACCCAACGCAGGGCATACATATGTTTAACTGTCAAAATGTCACACAGCACTTTAAAAAATAAAAACTACACATTAAAAATCCTGATTTCAGGGGCGCCTGGGTGGCTCAGTTGGTTAAGCGACTGCCTTCGGCTCAGGTCATGATCCCAGGGTCCCGGGATCGAGCCCCGCATCGGGCTCCCTGCTCTGCGGGAAGCCTGCTTCTGCCTCTCCCACGCCCCCTGCTTGTGTTCCCTCTCTCGCGGTCTCTCTCTCTGTCAAATAAATAAATAAAATCTCGGAAAGAAAAGAAAAGAAAAGAAAAATCCTGATGTCTGTTTTTTCTTAAAATCGGAATCTGGCAACCCAGGGGCTTACATTCATGCACAGTAACAGCCAAATGCAGTGGCTTTCCTTCTGAGTCTCCATCAGATTGTTTTCCTGGCTGGCCAATTGATACCACTCCATTATCTGCCTGCCCCTTGGCACGTGGAGCTTGAGACTCCCGTTCTAGATGGTGTGGTCCAGGCCCTCGTTCTACAGAAGAAGAACGAGACGCAAAGACGTGAAGTTGTCCAAGGTCAAGGTCACGTAGCAAGTCACGTCAGGCTCTAGCCAGAACTTGTCCTAAACTGTGTTCTCAAGCCACTGCTGTCCCCTGTGCCGCCTCCTCACGGTTCCACTGTGCGGTGAGCGCGGCATTAGACCCGGGGCTCCGGCGGGGGAGGGGAGGGGGCTGCATGGACGGGCCCTCCGCGGGTGAATGGTGCTGAGGACAAGGCTGTCTCCTCTTGCAGTGGATTACGCTGTGGAGCAGGCCCACCAGGGAGTGTTCTTCAACCAGGGCCAGTGCTGCACTGCTGGGTCTCGCATCTTTGTGGAGGAGTCCATCTACGAGGAGTTTGTGAGAAGAAGCGTGGAGCGGGCCAAGAGGCGCATCGTGGGGAGCCCCTTTGATCCCACCACGGAGCAGGGACCCCAGGTAGCGAAATCATAAACATTCCCTTTCTCCTCGTAGTATTAGTATTGGGGAAGAGCACTTTCCAGGGCGAGCGCCGGACACTCTAGTGGGACCCCGGAAACAGCGTCCTTTTCCCGCCTCCTTGCTCTCCCATCTGGGCTTCGTGGCTGGAATTGGAGCTGGTGAGGCATTGCTTATTCCCCAAGCTTCCCTTTCCCTTCAGAAATGTTATCTCGGAAACATTAAGGAATTAAAGTTGCCTCAAGGCTGCTTTGGACTCCGGGGGTAAGTGGGAGTCTCTTAGCTCTAAGGAAGGACCTGAGCATGACAAGATGGAGGTTGACCTGAGAACCCACCAGTCCTCACCACTGGCCTTCAAGACATCCCTGCAAATGCCACGGTCAGGGAGAGTGGGTATCTCTCTTTCTCAGAAGCCCTGTATCCTTTCATCCGTGGCCAAGGAATCTCTCTGCCAAACTGGCCTACTTGTGGCTTGTAACGTGTAGGGAATAGAGGGCTGTCTACTTGTCCCCCTGCTGTATGGTTGTCTCTTACTCTGTAGGCTTCATGCAGTGCCGTGGGGAGGGCCACAAAAGTCCCACACTATCTGGCTCTGCACGTTCTCCACAATCACCAAGGTGTATTTCTGGATAGAATTCTGGTCGAATCTTAAACTGTAGATAGAGTCTGGGAATTTTTAAAGGATACTTGGATCAGATTGCATCTGAATCTCTGACATATAGGTCTTCCCGATAAGAAACATCTCCTAGATTTGGGGACCATTTGAGAGATGACTGATGTTCTAGCCGAGTAATTCAAACTTAAGTGAATTTAGGTTTTTGTATTTACCATCATAATTGAATGATGACTATAACTTGGGGGGTGGGCAAGACTAACCGTATTTTATGGACTAGGAAGCTGGTCCCTGCTCTTTATACTTAACCCTTTCCTCTAGAGGTGTAATAGGAGCTCCATCAAAAATAGACCCCAGCAGGATTTAAAGCACCATGGAGCTTACCTATTGTTCTCATCTTTTTAGTATCAGTTCAACTTGGTGAACTGTTCATTTGGTTATAGCGGTCAGTTTTTCCCCATTTAGAAACCGCGTTTAATCAATTAGCCAGTTTCTCCATCATTTAGAAACATTGCCTAACTCTGCATCTGGTACTTCTGACTTGGCCCCATCATCCGTGCAGTGCATTTAATGGAATTCTCGGTATATCGGATTAAACATACAAAGTGACCATTTTTTCGGAGAACAGTGCCTAAATGGCAGCAGTCCCCTATGACATGACCAGATATAATGGAGCTTTGAAAAAATCACAAGTGAGAGATCCTTGAGTACACACTTCTTTCTCTTTTCATAGAAGACCTTACATGGAGTCTTTAGGAAATTTCTCTTGCAGATTGATAAGAAACAATACAACAAGATCCTGGAACTCATCCAGAGTGGTGTGGCCGAGGGTGCCAAGCTGGAATGTGGAGGCAAAGGGCTGGGCCGAAAGGGGTTTTTCATCGAGCCCACCGTGTTTTCCAACGTCACCGATGACATGCGCATTGCCAAAGAGGAGGTATCAAATATGGGGTTCGAGCGGAAGCCGTGCCTTTCTTGGGATGGCTTCCAGAGCATTTCTTGTAGATGATATTCTAGCTCTGGCTCTTTATATTTGATATACATTCTGTAACAATACACATGTCTGTGCAAATCCTGCTTTCAAGAAAATGTTAAATCAGAAGGCAGGCAAGCTAGATGGAGGCAGGTCGTGACGTGCTCCTTGACTGCAATTATTATTAGCCAAGAGGACAATCATAACAGCCGATCACTGGCCTTAGTAATATGCTAGTCACAGGTCAATCCTTCAGACGTGGGGTTACTAAGCTGTCCGCCGGGAAGGAGAAAGCATCCAAGCCACCTCACGTTTGTGCAGGAGGGTGACCGGAGCACCTCAGCCAGCAGCTGTTCTGAGGTCTGGGGCAGTGGCTGGGGAATCACAGAGAAGGCAGCATTGGTACAGACCGTGGGATCTGGGGATGCCAGGGAGGATGGAGGAGAGGGGGCCTTAAATGAACTCTAGAGTTAGACTCACATAATCCTGTTCTGGCAAAGTTTGAGCAATTTTACAGTTCTGTGCTACTAAACTTAAATGTCACTTAAATAATGAAGGCAGAGCAACAACCCCATGTTGGCTCACACCGTTTTGTTGCAGATCTTTGGACCTGTTCAGGAAATTCTGAGGTTTAAGACTATGGATGAAGTTATCGAAAGAGCCAATAACTCAGACTTTGGACTTGTAGCAGCCGTCTTCACTAATGACATCAACAAGGCGCTCACAGTGTCTTCTGCAATGCAGGCTGGGACTGTTTGGTAAGATGAGGGCCAGCCTCATGGTTCTGGCCATAACGCACACCACTGGCGGTACTCGTGATCTCTGGAGTGTGGGTCATAAGCATATCCTCCGGGGGGATGGGGAAGACGGAAGGCAACCAGCCTTCGCCCTGAAGAGGGATATACACTCCTTAATGGCTAGGTCAGGAGATCAAAGTCAATTTTAAATTCTAAATATTTCATATGCAAAAAGGGGAATTAGAAAATAAAACTTTTAAAAGAACTGTTATACTGAGGGGACTACTTCTGTGCAAGCAGAATTCACACTCACGGTACTATGTTTTCTTTTCTTAGGATCAATTGTTACAATGCCTTAAATGTCCAGAGCCCCTTTGGGGGATTCAAGATGTCTGGAAATGGGAGAGAAATGTAAGTGTCCAAAGTTGCTGGTGCCTGCAGAGAAACGGATTACAAATACCAGCCTAGAGGAGTATGCACACAATTGTTTAATTCTCTTACTCTCATCCATTCATTCAGCAGTTTGTTAAGCACGTACTTCTATAAACGAAGCACTGTGCTACATGTCACAAAGATGAATAGAACACAACTCCCTTCCCTTACGTGGGAATGGATAAAAATTTACTATCTATTTCACAAAATCAGGGCTGCTTTTTTGATAGAAGTGTGCCAAACCTCTTGCAAGTACAGAGGAAACAATCCATGGAATTTGCGTGTTGGGGTCCGAGAAGACTTCACAGAGCAAATCACGTTTCAGTTTGTGAGGACCAGTCTTGCCATGTAGAGGGAATAGCGGGAACCAAGGCGTGAAGGTACAACAAATAGAGAACATCAGGGATTTGGTGTGTTTAAAACAGAGGTCACCATCTGCCAGCCCAAGGACAAATCTGGCCTGCAGAAGTGTTTCACTTTGCCCCACATTTTAAAATCCTTAACTGGCATTCAAAAATGAGGCTTTCCATAAAATCTGGATTTCTTGCTTATTTTCATTCCTCCATAGCAAAATTGCTGCAGCTGTGAGCTCTAGAACTCGCCTTCTTCCCCACTGTCCTTATTGCTTCTGGGGCCTGAATATTGGTAGCCCTTCGTTTTTACACATGCCCAAGCCCCTCCCTTACATCGCCTGCTCTGCTCCTGTAGGTTCTCTGAGGCTGGGACTGCAGGGTTTGGACGTAGGATGGCTGGAGGATGCTGAAGATACAAGTGGAAAGGTTGTTTTAAACCCAGTCTCTGAGGGCTTAGACATTCTGTGGGAGCTGAGGAGATACCAGAGGTTTTAAGGCTGAGATTTCTGGCAGGTAGAGGACATCCTGGCAAAGACTAGAGGAAGAAGACCCATCACGAGGATTTTACAATTAACACTGATAGGTATCACTCATTAAATGCCCGCTCTGTGTATGGCTTTACGTTAGCTTCTTTCCTAATGTCTCATTTGATTTTCATGACGACAGAGTGGGATTGATACACTTCCCCTCACATCCCACATGGTTTGGGTGGAGAACTGGGGCTTGCACTAGCTAAGCAGCCTGCCCAGGTCACACAGCCCGTATGTGGCAGATGTGAGGTTTGAACGTAGGTTTCAGTGGCTGCCGTGATATGCAGCCAAGGAAGCAGGGAGGCCAGGTGTGGGGACTCTTCAGGGCCGGGATCAGAGCTGTGGAGGGTCCTCCTGTGAGGCAAAGGACCTGAAAAATGGGACTGTAGCAGTGGAGAACTACACTCAAGGGGATGTTATTTGCCGCCTTCATATATAAATGGATTTTTTGAGTGGCATTCAGAGTGTGAATGGTAGCCAGGGTCTTCCTGAGCTGACACGCACCTCCCCCAATAAAAAAACAAAAAAACATTTTCCCCCAGGACACCTGGGTGGTTCAGTCAGTTAAGCGTCCAACTCTTGATTTCAGTTCAGGTCATGATCTCAGGGTCATGAGATTGAGCCCCACATTGGGTTCCTCACTGAGTGTGGAGTCTGCTTGAGAGTCTCTCTCTCCCCCTCTCCCTCTGCTCTCCCAACCCCGCCCCTCCCTCCTGCCCCCACTCACACTCTCTCTAAAAAAACAAAAACAAAAAATTTTCCCTCCTCTTGAAAGGAGCTGGTTCTGTGTTTCTTAAATCCTGTGACTCCCAAGAGGAAACATCCTTATGTCCATTCCCTCTGCCATTAATGAATGCATCCTTTTGGGAGCCAATGCCAGTTCATGATCAGTCTGCTGAAGTATTGAGTGTTTGGCCTGTGGGAGAAGATGTGGTTCATCAAAGCACTTGAGATTTTGCTGGATAAATGAAATATACAACATTGAAAGAATCAGAAGAATTCCAGAGAAGACCGTGAAGTCATAGAGGAGTTCAGGGATGGGGGAGATCATTGTGAGCTATAGACTCCTGGAAAACCTTTAGGTAGGATCAAACCTAGGGATTTGAATTGGCCTTTAAAGGAGAGGAACATTTGGGTAGCTGGAGAGAGGGGAATAATTTGCAGGGTTGGTAAGAGTGGAGGAAGAGTGAGTAGCGGCAGTTGTGGGAGAAACAAGTACGGTGTTGGGGACAAAGTAGAGTGAACCCGTAAGACCAGTGCAGAAGATTTACATGCTTCGGATACTTCAGCTGGTAATTTCTAGCTCTTAGCCATTAAACTGAAAGTTAAGCATAGCGGTGAGGCTAAGAGCAGAGTTTCTAGAATCACATGGCTTCAGATACGTATCCTGGCCCTGCCACTTAATACCTATGCAACCTTGGACAAATTACTTTATCTCACTAAGCCTCTGTTTCCTCATCTCTAAAATGGGAATAATTATAGTACCTACCCCAGAAGTTGCCGTGAGGATTAAATGGTAGGATTCAGTGTTCCAGATATCCAGCAGTGTCTGGCAAGCCTCCAGAAATGTTAGCTGATGTCGTCACTAGTGGTCAAGTAGATGAGTGTTATGTAGGTGATCCTTCTTTTTCCTAATAAATGTCTTACTTTGGAAGTGTGGCTCGCATCATCAACTTCTGTTCTGTCCCTGGGAATGCTGGGAGAAATCGCTCTTGCTTGAGTCTTGCTTCTGGCCTTCAGTGCTTCCCGCTTGCCTTACAGCAAGTAAACCAGAGGATACAGAAGCAGTCCGGATCCTCTTTGCTCTGTTATCAATATTTTTTCAGCTTTTACAAAGTCCTCGAGTACTCCAGCTATCTCCTCCTAACTTGCATATGACCTTCACTTTCTGCTCCCACTTCTCAGCATGCATGTAACTTGATACTCCGTGTCCCGCTTCTGTGTTTGTGCCTTCTTGGTCTCTGAAATGTTGGGACGATCCCTGGCTCTGGGAATGCTTCTCACGCCGACTGTTTTGTTACAGATCATTAAGAGGGTGAATCATGGGCATAAAATATAATAAATAATTGCCGGTTGATGGAGCTTATCCCAGACTTGTCCTGGACCCTCAGCATGGACAGGATTCGGGCTTGTGACATTGTCCAGGTCCAGTCTATTCCCATTAGAAACCTTCCCCTTGCCTGGAAAGGCAAAGAGACGAACTTGCCAGGAGACAGTTTGGCTGTGTCAGAACCACACAGAGAACAGTGGCCCAAGAGACTGAAAAGCAGCCTTTCTCGACTTGTCTCGGTGCTGTAGTGATTTGGCCTTTGCAGTGCAGTTAAAAAATAATTAGGGAACAGTGCTCTTTGATGAGACTCACTTCATCTTGTCTAGATTATATGATTCTTAGTCCCTACTTGCTCCCCAAACATGTTTTTTCTTCCTTAAATGACCTAGAGTGGTCGCAAAGGCTTCAAATAAAAGAACCTACTCTATCCTGGTCCCCCACTCTTCCTTCCTACTTACTGCAATCCCAGAAACTCCCCTTACCCTCCTCTGGACAGTACTGTTTATCTCCTGGCCTTGAAAACCCCATGTGGCTCTGGTCCCTGGCACCCCTTTTCCCACCTCGCAGAGGCACGGAGAAGTAGCACTTTCGGGAAACAAGCTCCAAGGCGGACTGTGGGAGCACCGGAGTTCTCCCCCCACAGAGCGCTGTGGAGGGCTGCCCTCTACAGGTACCCCGATGGGCTGGCCTCTGATTCCCAGGGTCAGAGATGGGGGCGGCTCAGACCTGCCCTGCAGCCAGTTCCCGGTTTCATTCCTCCTGACCCCTCCCTTACTCCTCATTTAAGCTTCCCTGAGACAAGCTATAAAATACATGTCACAAACAGCACATGGAAAGAAAGCTGTGAACCTCAACATTTTAAAAACTAAGGACATCGGCTTTGAAGATGAGAAGCATTATTAGGATAATAAGGGCTTCCCAAGTTCGCATGCACATGCATGCATGCATGTGTGCTCATATGTAGGTGCAGAGCATGCCTGTGCACAGAAAGTCACCTGTGGTCTGGGAGAAGGGCTTGCCACGCGTGCCTGTCTGGCGACCCACTCTCAGAGATTTGGCTTTAGTAAAGCTGAGGTTCTGCATTGATAACAGGCTTCTGGAATGATTCGGCGCAGGTGGTCTGGAAACCCTGCTCTGCGAAATGTTGCTGTAAGGCAAAGAAAAGAGCAGGGAAGTATACATCCTACATGGAAATCCCTCTTTGTTTTATGAGTGATTTTCTACAGTGACTGGCTGAGAGGCACCCAAATCTAACATCTTACTTGCCCGTGGGGTGCCAGGTTTGGTTAGTGGTAGGGAATATAACCCAGTCTGGCTCAGAAGCAGGAACACAGGCGTCTGAGTGTGCCTCTGCCCGGACGCACCGTGGAGCTCTGCAGAGAGATTGGGGTGCAGCGGGAGCGGCGTGTCTACGTTTGCACCATAGTGCAGTTCTCCCGTAACTGTGGGATTTAACTGGATTAAGTTAGATTGGAGAGAAAGCCCCCAGAATGAGATGGTGAAATAGCAGAAGAATCTAAACGTGGGGCTCTCAGAGACTTTCCAGCAGCACTTCTCAAAGGGTGGCCCAAACAACCACCTGCATCACAGTCTCCTGGGCTCCTCCCCAGACCTACCGGGACAGAGTCTTCGGTGGGGATGGTCAGGAATCCACAATGTAAGCAAGCTCCAAGGACGGTCCTTACGTTTCCTGATGCCTGAGAGATGCCCGGGCACCAGGAGGATGGGGTGGCTCGCCTAGTCTTAGAGCCAGTTAATGGCAGAGCTGAGTGGGCATGCCTGCCTGCTGACCCCCAGCTCCAGGGTTGTTTTTATGACAGATTCGAGGCCACTCCTCATTGTCGGAGCAGGCTGTGTGCGGACCAGGGTGGCAGATGGCTGCCCGAGACACAGGGGAGGAGCTCCTCCAGCCCAGGATGATTTTCCATCGCATTGTGTGCCCAAAGATTACAGGAACCAATCATCACACTCAAAAGCAACCATACCACCACGCTTCTGACTCTGTAGGCTTCCTTCTGCTTCTCACAACAGACTTAGAGATCTGAGTGGGAGGAGATGGTTCAGGGTCTGCCCCATGTGCGTGCGCAAGCCAGGAAACAAGAAGGGAGTAACCTCACTTCAAACAGGAGGCAGATGATGTCTGTGATGAAGAGACACTTTCAGAATTGCCCAAGGGCAGGAAGAAGTCGAGAAGGAGACAGAGCTGAGCTGGTAATAAAGACTCAGGGCCTGGAAGGAGCTAATGAGGGGACCTCATACTGAGTGGGACAGTCCCAAATTGATTCTCATTCCCGTAAGCAAGATGGCCAACACAGATAAGAGAACAGCACACATGCCCTGGTCTCTCCCTGGCTGCTTCTGATGTCCCGGCGGGGAGGGCATGGGCATGACAACTCAGGTGACTTGGGTGCTCAGAGTTGCTGCTGGCAAAATAATTGGAGCCTTGTGCAGGGCACGGGGTTCCTGGAAGGAAGCAGCATGAATCCCTTATAGCAGGTCTTTATTGTAAAGCCCAGTCACTGTAACATCGTATCTTTTATACATGACTGGGATCTTTTTTAAAGATTTATTTCTTTTTAGAGAGATTGGGGAAGGGGGAGAGGGAGAAGGATTCCCAAGCAGACTCCACACTGAGTGTAGAGCCCGACACGGGGCTCGAGCTCACGACCCTGAGATCACGACCCTACCTGAACCAAGAGTTGGTTGCTTAACCGACTGTGCCACCCAGGCACCCCATATGTGACTTTTTTATTAATATTTTCTTATTCAAATAAATCTCTAAGTGTTCTTTTATTTTCTCCTGGCAGAAGTGGTATATCCACTGGGTGGAACTGGGGAAGGGGGATGGGAAAAAGCCCTCCCTCTGTCCCTCCCTTCCACAAATGCCGTCCGAGCCTGAAGCCGTGGGCTCTACACCAGGTTCGGTGGCCGGCAGGAAGCAGGAACAGTCAGCTACAGGTCTGCAGGGGGAGACGGCCTCTGTCCCGGGGACAGGTGACAGCTCTGTGGTGGTCGGCGCACCAGGTGCTCTGTGAACACAGAGGAGGGAGGAGCTCCTCCCCTTGAGAGAGCCAGGGAAAGCCTCACGGGCCAGTGACTTTAAAAAGAATAGAGGGGGAGAAAAGTTCATTTTTTGAAAGAGAAAATTAGGAGAACATGCTTGACTTTACAATGAAATAAAGGAAAGGTGAAAAAGGTGATGGAAATGAGGTGAACTGAGGAGAGACGACACAGAGGGGAAGGAAGGGAGCACGGCAGCCGCCGGCTGGGCCGAACCCCGGCCCCCTGAGGGCAGTGGCTGGAGCCCGGCTCAGCGGGACCAGGGGGCCAGGAAGGGCAGCGTCCCCTGGCCCCCGCAGAGGCAGGGGACCCAGCTCCCACCCCATAAACGTTTACCCAGAGTCTTGGGGGACCACCTTACTGCCACTTCCTTTGAAGTCAGGTACTTGGATTTCCTCCCTCTTTCCCCTGACTCTGTGGGGCTGTGGGCAGCACGTGTCAGGATTGTCTTTAAAGCATTGCTGGTGATCCATGCTCTTCCCTGCCCAGGCCTTTGGGTCCCCACTTCCATTTGTTAAGTCTAAGGACCAGTGGAAAAGAATTTAGAACATCCAGGGGATCCCAGCCTAGAAATCTCAGGCTTTTCTTTCAGCTAAAGTGGACTAGGTGTCTAGGAGAGCGACTAGAACACAGACACGTCGGGGTGGCAGGTGGCAGGAGGAAAGCACACCATTGTCCTCCAGAGCCATTGCTGTCCATGGTAGAGACACGGCGGTAAGGGCCCGGGCCTGCTGCTGTCTGCGGTGCCCACCCAGGGGCATGGTCCAGGGTCTGTGTGACTGCTGGCCCAGGCTAACACGCATGCCTGTTTCTCTGAGTAGTTGGGAATGCTGCCCCTTCCTGGGCCATACTGGGAAGACGGATCAGCCTTTGCCTTTAAGAAACGGTCACTGCTCGTGACAGGACAGCCCCCTCTGCTCCTCAGAGGAGGGCTGGACTGTCCACTCATTGGACATTTCTACATGGAAACCCCAGGGCCTACTGTTAGCAAGTGCTAAACGGCCCCTTCTCGGGACTCTTGCCATCACTCACACCAGGCTGCCCAGGCCTTGGGTGTCTGACACAGCCTATTTCTGCCTTTCAGGGGGGAATTCGGCTTGCGAGAGTACTCCGAGGTGAAGACGGTGACAGTAAAGATCCCTCAGAAGAACTCCTAAGAAGGCCAAGGAGGAAGGTGGAGGCCAGCCCACAGGACCCTCCCTCTCTGCTCTCCCTGGGGGGCCCGGCTCTCAGGAATCCAAAGTCCATACCCAGTCCTTATTTAAAGATTTAAGTAATGACATGTAGGCCAGGCCAGTCACTGCATAACGAAAGCAGACCACGTGGGCACGGTTTCCTGGCACTCTGTAAGGGATCACCTTAACGATACCAAATATTGGGGAAAGTGGGCTGAAGGCAGAAGTCACTGCCGGGTACACCCAGTCTCTCTTTCCGGAGTGATGGGCTGATGCCTTTCGTCGCAAGGAACTTTCTTCCTGAGGAAAGGTCGTCTTTCCATTGTCTCCATTTTCCCCCTTCCAGGCTCTCTCTGCTCACTTCCCCCCCACCCCTCCCACCCCTCCAAGGAGATCTCAGCTGAGCTCATTTGGGGCAGATGTTTGGGCCGGGAACAATTTTCCAGGGTTTTGCAGCCAAATTACCATTTCATGTTATCCACTTCTTCAAAGCGAAACATGAAATGGTTTTAGTTAGAGCCAGACCAGACCGAAACTGCCAGGAGCTGGTACACTGCAGATGTAACGAGAACTAAGAACTCGGATGTTCCTGATCCAGTCTGGCTTTCATACATCCATAAAAGACAAAAGTGAAAGATCAGGAAGATGCAGATCCAGAGATGATCACATGTAGTTCACAGCTTCTGAGCTTGCCGCTTGGTTTTAGGGTGTGTGGGTGTGCGTGTGTGTTTACTTCCTTCTGGGTGATTCTGGAATAAGGCGGGGGAGGGAGCAGTTGTTTTTCATTGACTGATAAGATCTTTTTCCAAAGCTTCTCTTAACAATCAACCCTAAAATGAATTGAGTCGGCTCAAGAATTTGGTACCGGGTAGTGCTGGGGGCCTGCAGAAAGAAGTTCATTTCCCTGCTGGCCGACAATTCTTAGGAAGTGAATTATCTCTGCAATTGGACTCCGAAGCTGCTTCTGCTCCCCAGGCTCCCTGCACCAACCCCACTCCTCCCAGTGCTCTGGGTGTTGCTGTGGCCTCTCATGTCCTAAATGCACTGGCAGTAACCTTGGAAAATCCGGCGAAGCCTGGAGGTTCCATTTCCATTCCCAGCCCGCCATGCCCAGTGGCTCGTCCACACATGGTTTTCCCGACGGGCCTCCCGAGGGGGAGGCACAAAGCAGCCCCTCTCCCTTTCCCCCAGCCACACACTTCCTCTCCTGCTTTCCAGCGCATCCACCAGCTGACGGACAGTGTCGGCTTCCTTTGCTCCTTCCCTTTTTCCAGTTGCTGAATCCAATCCAGTCTGTAACCTAGATGAAGATCATTTATTTAAAAGTACCAAACATAACCTAGAAGTACATGGAATATGGGCAACACGTAGGTAGCCTTCTGTATGTAATGGGTTTCTGCTTTCTAACCGGTTTTCTATTTATGAGTCTCGTCTATTCACGATGTTTAAAAGAAATCTCCGTTTGCTGTTACTTACGAACGACAGTGCATTCAGGGGCCCGATGCCTCAAGAGACGCCACGCTTCTGAGTTCTTCCATGTGAATGTCATGCTCTCCTCTTCTAGCGTGTGTCCAAGTGAACATACCCATTAACCAGCTAGTTTACCTTTCAACTGCAATATAGAATGTGAAAATGAAGATTTATGTCTTTTAATTTACTTAAAAAGAAACCTCTGTGCTAGCAATAAAGCATTTATATTGTGTACTCCTTGGGATTATGTGGCTGTGTTGACGAATCTTCGCGTCATACCGAGTACACTTGGGTCCTTCTCTCAGCTGCTGGGTTTTTCAGCTGTGTTGTTTTCTCTGGTTACTGAGCAGGAGTCTGGGAGGGTATTTTTACAGAATGCAGTAAGCAACACCCTTGTTTCCGGACACTATTTAAACTTTGTGTACTCACACTGTTTACACGGCCAACAAGCAGAATCATGGATGAAATCTTTGGAACGACCGTTTTAATTCAAAATTGCCTCCCTGAAAGCTAAAACGTGAAGGAGTGCTGAGGGCCTTGTCCTCAGAGTCGTGGGCTACATGACAGAGCTCACATCGCTGATGGCACTTGGCAGTAGCTTTATTTTTATTTACCGTGGTGAGATGAAGTCAAAAGCTGACAACCTGATGCACTATTTTCGCAGCTGCAAAAAGGAAGCCGTAAGTGGTGACTGTATTACCAGCCAGAGCTTGTTTGCTCTCTCCACGTTCTCAGAGTTGAGCTTCTGGGGAGGGGTTCCCCCCCCTCCAGACCCATACATCCCCTCCTTCAATGCTTGGAGTCTCCACCTGAGTCCTGGTCCAGTGAGACAAAACAAAAACTGTTGAGTTGGCCACAAAGAGAATCAGACTCGGGGCGGGACGTGTTGCTCCCTCGGAGGAACAAATTGAGCCTTAGGCGCGGGGTCCCTGGGCGCTGGGACGTACTCTGAAATTGAAGATGTGGGCTCCCTGTGATTCTATCTCATGTCCATTACCTTGAGCCATCGGGAAGAAAACGAGAATGAGATGGGCATAGAGTAATCATGGAAAGTCCTCTGGCAGGTGGCATTATAGAGCTTACAGATAACAGGAATCCAGAATAAGATAAAATTTGATGGTTCTTTAAAGCACAAAGTCCCTCAAACCTCATCCCTTTATGGTACCAACATAAAGGCAAATGACAGCATTGCACATGTCACTAATGAAACTAACAGACACTCCGTCATTTGCCATCAGCACCATATATTTGCGGTCTTTTTTTTCACTGTTAACACCTGAGATTTCCATTATACCTTTTCCTCCAAAACTTGCTCAGTGCCTTCATATTGGTGATCTCATGCTTTTTCACTACCTTTTAGATAATAAAGGGCAAGAATATTACAATGTAGGGACTAAGGAACAGAAAGAAACCGTGAATACACTGGACTGCACAACAAAACAGGAAGATGCCCAAGAAAAGAGGACAGTCTGAGAAGCTAGCAGAGGAGGTGGGTTTTGATTTGGGCTTGAGGATGGCATGTAATTCCAATAGGCAAGGGAGCAGGAAGCAGGCACTCCGGGGAGACGGTAATCTGCAGGGGCCTGGAGGTAAGGCAGGGCTCAGTCATGTGATCATGAGATGGGACAGGCACCGCATGCCAGCGAGTGTTCAGAGTGTCGATGGTCCTGGGGGTCAGCCAGAGATCCCTGGTACTGAAATAGAAAATGGGAGGGGGGGTCCCCAGTGGTTTGGGGACGGGAGAATGACGAGGCAGCGTTTAGAGCTTACCATTCTGGGAGCAGAATGGATGGCAGGAGAAGCAGACTGATGATGGGATGAGTTTGGGGTGATCCTGGCATGGTCACGGGATGGAGAGGAGGGAACCAAATCAGTGGGGACGTCACCAGAACTCGGTGAGTGAATATGAAAGAATAAAAAGTAAATGACTATGTTTTCAAGCCTGGCTGAGAAGGAAATGGCAATGCCATGGCCACAGAAGTAGAACCAAGAAGCTGAACACAGGGAACAGAGTTTTAGGGAGAGATCTTGATGTCCAGCTTTGGACATGAAATTCTGGGGGTGATGAAGGGATATCCGGACAGACCCGCAGGCAGCTGGAGGTAAGAGATTGGAACCTGACTCGGGTGACTGGACTGGGACGCGACCGTAAGAGTGATGGTTGTCTGTACAGAGAACACAAGAATAAAAACAAAACCCGGGCCAAGGAGGAGGAGGAGCTGAGTGAAAGAAATGAAGGCGGTAGGCAGAGAACTGGGAGAAAACCCTGTCAGAGGTACACCCCAGAAACCCAGGGCAGAGAGTTCAAGAAGGACAGGCAGCCAAGAGGTTGAAAGGATGGGGATGGTTTGAGGAGCCCTGCATTAGGGGATTTTGAATTTCCAGAGCCCCATGGAAAGAGAGGATGTGAGCTCCCTGTCTTAAGTTAGAAGAAACTCGAGCTGGATTAGCTGGGGGAGGTGAAGAGGAGGACACTGGCCTCGGAATAAGCGTCAAAATGTGGGTAGAATTGGGGAAGGTGCAGAGAGGAGGGGTAGCAGGACTGCTGGGGAAAATCTCCAGGCCCTTTTACTGCCATACTGACTGCATTCTCTGCGGGGGCAGAATGGAAAGGCTCACTGCCAGTTACATGTACTTATACAGTCACTTCTTAGTTTTTCTAGCTTGTTTTTTTTATTGTTGTTGTTGACTAACATCCCCCAAAATATTTAAAGTCAATCACAATGCTTAAACTATAACAGGAATAATAGAAACAGCAACAGCATCACATGAGTTTAAAAACGGGACGAGAAAAGAAGAAAACAAAGGTGGGAAGCTAATGAATGCAGCCCAACGAGGCTGGAAAATACACATTCCACGAAGTCCTGGCACTGTTCTCGGGGGTCGCCGTCAGCCGGTCAGGGAAGAGCCGGCACCGCTGACCAGTGACCCTAAGAAACCACCCTCCTCCTCTGTCCCCTTCTCTTCCTTTCCCTCCCTCCAGCAATGTTTCTGACGCCAGGCGCTGGCATGGATGCGGGAGCTCAAAGCAGGCCGGGCATGGCTCCTGCCCTGGGGAAGCTCGCGGGCCATGGCCGTTGCTCCCTGCGGGGGGACCCCATGCTTTGCTCTCACTGTAACTCCTTGCCGGGCACACACATCCAGCTGATGGAAGGGTCCTGTAGACCCTCTCCCACATCCTCGGGGTGGTCATCCAGAGTGACAGCTTGGCTCGGAGACACAGCTGACCAGCAGTGTGGAAAGAGTGAAAAGCACATTGCCCCAGAGGGTCCAGGAAGGGATGAGCACTGCTCACTTGGAGTGCCTTTATGAGGTGTGTGTCTTTAGGTAGGTCACCTCACTTCGGGGGGGTCTCCCCTTCTTCTGTGGGATCGGGATGATCATGCCTGCCCTGCCCACCTTGCAATGCGGTGTGGGGATGGAAACCTCGTGGATGATCTATTTCTTCCGGTGCTCCAGGATGTCATGCCACACACACAGCTCTGAACTGCAAGAAGTCATCACAGGGTGACTCCATTGCTTTGCCGATCAGTTCCTAGGACCCCAGAATCTGTCATTTCTCACCCAGCTTTGAGGCCATCATTTGGACCCTGACTCTCTCGGTTGGGACTCCTGGCCTGGAGGCGGGCCACAGGTGCATCCCTCGAGCCAGCTAGGGGCAAGCGATGACTGCAGCTCCGACCGTTCCCCCCGTTTCGGTCCTGTGGGTTCAACGCTTTGTTCAGAGCCCAAGTGGGGTGATTACGAGGCCCGCGGGCTCAGTGCCGCCCCGAGCGTCTTACACAACTGCTCCTCGGTGGAGACGGCTGGGAACGAGAGCATGGGAAAGTCCACTCCAGAACCGCATGAGCCCTCTTCCTAAACACGCATTGTCTCATTCTCACTTGGTTATTGGTCAGATTAAAAGGAAGATCAGCTTGCCATGTAGCCTTTGATGTGAAACTGCTTAGATAATGTTTCCTTTGGCCATTTATCTATGTAGCAAGGAGGAACCTGAAACCAGCCTGGCCTGGGCCCCCTCCCTGCTGGAGCAGGAGCTCCTCTTAATGGTTTCAAGGTCCTTGAGCCTTGCTTTTTGGGTTTGTTCCCCAAGAGCAGGTCCCGGTCCTTCCTCTCCTTCTCATGAAATAGACATTACTTATCAGGTGGGCTTGAGTTGCCTCATCTCTTTTCCAGTGTGTTTTCCCCAGTCTGTTTTCAGAGATGTGCAGCAGGCTGCATATTTTATATTCTGAGCAGCGTAAAAAATATTCCAACCCCAAACACTCCCGAGCTGCAAGGAACAGAGACTCCTCCGGTTCCTACCCCATCGGGAGCCAAACGCCGTGATTCCAGGACTCTGGGAAGACCTCTCGCTTTCCAGTTCTAAGCAGATATGTCCAGTTTACGGAAGGATGGTGTAGGATGTTTCCCAGTTCCTCTTGATTGGTGACCTAGAGTGGGAACTTTGAAAGATCCCCAAGAGGGTAGCCAAGTAGCAATGAACAAGACCCCATAGCTTGGCTAAACTCAAGGGAAGGAGCTGTTTGTTGAACAGCTGAGATCCCAGTCTCCATTTCCCAAGTTAGGTTCATTCATAACAACATGGGATTTGAGTAAAATTGGATAAATTCCAGATGTCCCTTGTTAGTACCATTAGCTCATGCTCCCTAGGGGCCCCAAGGGAGGTAGAATGCCCGCAAACACTCCCAGAGCCTGCAGCCATGTCCACTCCCTCCCAGCCCTTAATTCTATGTGCTAAAAGCAAGGCCATGCCCTGCCCGCCAAAGGGAAGGTGGGGACAGGAGCTTGTCAGACAAAGGCTGGGGACCACGGGGGTGTGTGTGTGTATGGGTGTCCACCCATCACATGTCTACTCTTTTAAATTCAGATCTGACACACTCTGATTCCAGGAATTGTCTTCGGTAACTGTTAGTAACAGTTAGCTAGTACCATAAAGAGCTTCTCCAATGGGCAAAGGAAGGGAATTCTAGAGTATTCTACTGCTCACTAGCTGTGTGCCCTTGGAAAATGAGTTAACTTCAGTTTTCTCACCTGGAAAATGGGGTAATAAAATCACCGACCTCACACAGTTGTCATGAGAGTGGAATAAGAAAATGTGTGTAAAATGCTTAATAATGTCCTTTGTAAGAGCTCAAAAAAATGGTAGCAATTAATAAAAATTCATTAACAAATCAGTATTCAGGAGGGCTATAGTCCCGTAGAGATGGTAAATTTCATAGTCCCTTGGGTTTGGTTTCACACGTCCGTGGCTTTGGGTTCCTATGCAGAAGCCAGGCAGGAGGGCACGGGTACTATGGTAGCTTTAAGTGGTGGGATTAGAACCAGGAGCTTTGGTGAATGCGGGGAGGTTGGCAGGATATAATCATTTAAAATCACGGTTCTGTGTCCGGTCCGTTCTGCTCCGCCTGCCCTGTCACTGAGATCTAGAGATTTCCTAACACAGAAGATGTTGTCCTGGTTCCCATTTGTTTAAAAGAACAGGTAGCAAGTCAGGGCAAGTTGGTGAAGGAGGCAAACATTAACTTAGAAGAGGCTTTTGCCAACTTTGCTGAGTAAGGGTTTGCTATGTTACAACAATATTATTGTGGTTGTGATTGCTACTGAGCTCAAGGAACCTGGTGGGGTTTTTGCCTAGGTGCAGGGGAGGGAATCACCTGTCTGTTTGAATGTTTACACTATAGCCAAGGTTCTCAGGAAGGTGATGGCAACACTTCTAGAAGAGTAACATTGTGGGAAGGCATCACCTCTCCCCAAAGCTACAAAGTGTGACTCTGCACCTGGGCCCTTTCAGAGGACCGGGGGCTGCTCTGGCCCAGATGTTAAGAACAAGAACCTTCCCCCAAGCAGGGGCCTTGGTAAAATCAGCTAAGCCTAACAGACTGCAGAGAACAAAACCGAAAAATGCCCAGAACACTTTTCTCGGCTGCCTGTTTGTTCCATTTCATTCCCACAAGAAACTGTTATTCTTACAAACTAGTTATAAGAAGTAACAGTTCTTATAACTGCCCACAAGAAGAATCAATAACCTTAAAAAACTTAGGGAAAATAAAACCACCCTGGAAACTCACTCAATCCCAGGGGCCATGATGACCCAGGATTCTGATTTGGGTATTTTTTTCTTTTCATTTCTCACTCAAAGATAACAAATAAACCAGTGCGCGAAGCCACATACATATTGGAAACACTTGTCCTTTATTTTTTTTCCACTTACCCTCAGCGATATCAAGGACTTTGTAACAAATTAGCTTGTCAGGAATTCTTTTCAGGAAACTAAACCACAATTTTAGTCTTGTCTATTCAACACATTGTTCAGAAATGTTTTGGTAACCTTTAAAGCCCTACTCTAGGAGAGAAGTTCCCATACCCTCCAATTAAATTCTTTCCTATTTTGAAGGTCATTAAGACTTTGGAAGGTGTGCTTGAACATGAGCTTGAGTCACACATCCATGTGCTCAGCTGAGGAGGCAGGGAGGTCCCCACAGCCACCAAATTGGGCTGGGCCAGGCTCTCCGTGGTCAGGAAGGAGAGTCTAGGCATGTTGGACAGAGCTACCCACTAGGGAGTGCTCACAGTTAGATGGACCTCCATCATGGCCGTGGATGCCAAGGTGTGAACAGATCTGAAGAGACGATGGCGGAGGACTCACTCCATGGAAAGCCTGGGAAAAACCCTGAAGTACAGACTTGGTCCTCAGTGCCCCAACCTGCCAGGTACGGTCCTCCCACCCCTATTTACAAATCTGGTCGTAGCAGGGACTTGAACAGATATTTGTACACCCGTGTTCACAGGTGTAGTCTCTCCATCCAATGGTATATTATCCAGCCTTAAAAAGGAAGGAAATTCTGACACCTGCTCCAAAGTGGATGAAAATTAAGGACATTATGCTAAGTGATAGAAGTAAGGCCCCAAAGGACATTTGTTCTTGCACGGTTCCACTTCTATGAGACATCTCGAATGGTCAAATCCATAGAGACAAGAGAGCAGATTGGGGGTGGCTGGGGGGTGGGGGAGGAGGAAATGGGAGTTATTATTTAATGGGTTCAAAGTTTCAGTTGGAAAGGATGAAATGTTCTGAAGATGGATGGTGGTGTTCATAACACAATAAGGAATATACTTAATGCCCCAGAATGATTCACTTAGACATGGTTAACATGGCACATTGTATGCCATGCATATTTTACCACAATAAGGAAGAATCCTGTTCGTGAAAAGATTTGATCAATCCATATGCACTCAGCGGTAAGAAGGCCGATGAGACTGTGAGGCTTACCTCTTGGGATGCTTGCATTTTAGCAGAGGCCTTAGATCAAGGCCTCTTGTCCCAGCTGTTAGAAGGGGAACTGTAAGGGAATGAAAAAAAAAAAAGCATTTCTCCTTGACAATCCCTGTCTCAGACACAGACCTGGCTCTCCTCCCTCGGTAAGGGCAGAAATTACTAGAGACCAGGCATGTTCGTGCTAACAAACAGCTCCCTGTGCTGGGTCCCCTCCAACGCAAGCAGACGGTCTTCCCTCTTTAATTTTTGTTTGCTTTCATTTTCTTTTTGTGAACCCCAAGCTCTTCTTCTTTCTTGTGACGAAGATGGAATTTGTACTGAATGGTCCCCTTTGCCACCGTACCTGATCCTGATTGGCTAAGACCATGCTCCTGGTGCTCAGAGCTGCAAAATATTCAGTGTCACCGGGAACCGTTCTCCAAAGGGCCAATGGCATTTTCTGGTGCTTTTTGTTGAAAATACAGATTTCGCCAGAGAAGGAAGATTTAGACAGGGTTATGTAATGGGATTTTAAGAGTTAAAGGGGACCTTTGAGATTATTCAGTCTAACACCTTCATTTCACAGATGCAGAAAATGAGCCAAAAAAGAGAAATGACTTCCACACGGTAAACCTTACAACCCAGATTTCAGGACTTTGGTCCGATGTTTTTTCTCCTCTGCCACCTGGGATAGAATTTTTGGAAACTTGTTACACTGAATCCCCCATATTACTTTACAGAAGTAAAACATGGCCATTAATTGCAAATGTTTCCAGAAGGGTTCAAGCAGCGTCTTTTAATAGAACACGTTAGCCCATTAGTACCCACTAAACACATCATCACTCAGTTTACCAGATTAGCTTAAGGAAAGCATGGTTTGGAGGGTGAGGGCTCTGAGATGAGGAAAGTCTTTCTTGTGGAGAGAAGTGGAATCGGGGGGAAAGACACGGGGGCCTGCAGCAGGGTGAGGGCGAGGGTGTCATGGTTTGGAGACCTGGTTTTACTTGCTGTGCTGTGCTTCTAAGCAACAGGATGACTTGGCCCCATCCCTGTCCCTTTCAGAGCTAAGTTTTCTTATCTGTAACATAGAGGTCGTGGGTGAGGAGAGAAGAGGCGTCCTCAGGGACAGGGGTCCTTGAACCTGGCTTCAGGGTCACTTTGGAGAATTGGCTAAAATCACTGCCCCGTTGTTTCCTCTCTGGCTCTTTCGATTCAGTTGGACTGAGGTTCAGTCTGGAAATCTGGATGTGTGGTTCATGTGAATTATTTTAGTTATTGCTCAACAGCTGTTTCCCTGTGTTAGTTTAAATGTCCCGTCCCCAGCCCTCTTTCCAGAAGCAGACCCGTTGCCGGTTTCTCGGTATCTCTCCAAAGATGCCATCGACATTGTCAATGTGTAGCCCCAGGGCTTGCGGTGCAGCGGGTCTCAAGACAGGCATGTGGGGGGTCTGCTCTAGAGTCTCCTTATCCTTGCAGATGAGGGAGCTGAGACCTAGGGCTGGTAGAACATCACGCCTCACGGAGCAATAGGGCGGCTCAGGTACACGGTGCTCTTAGTTCTCTGCCTGGCGTGTCCGAAGGCCCCAGCCTGTGTCTGCTTGGGGTCCTTGTCTTGCTGGCGGCGATTGCCTTCAGGGACTGGAGGGTTCCGGTGCGTCTCCTGTGGACGGGAGAGCTGAATTCTCCCCTGCCATGAAATCGGGCCGGGATTTGCTCAGACCCAACCCCCGGCCAGGGCTCCAGGGGCGCTGGGAGCATGACTGTGGGGACCCTGACGCTGCCCCAGAGGGAAGCTTGACCAGTAAGACCTGCCTCTCCTGGCTGCCCAGGAAGATGTGAGTCCCGCCGTGGGTACTGCCTCTTTCCCTCCTCTCCCTATCCTTTGTGGCATCCCAAATTTAAGCATGGGGATGGTTTCCCAAACTGGACTGATTTCTTATCTGAAAAACCTTCCCAGAAAAGGAGCTGGAAATCCTAGAGACGAAAGCGCCTTCATCGCTGACATTTGAGTCAGGAATGGCCTTCAAGCTCTCCCAGTAATGGTCCCAGCAACCGTCATTTGCACAGACTCCTGCCCTTAGCTAATAAATAACACAGTGAAGCTTCACCAGGGGTCTGTTTCTGGACAAATTATCTTTTCAACACTCGGATCAGTTTACTTCATGGCTTGGTTGTTTCCTGTTTCTCAGCATCCAATTCAGTTGGCCTGCCACGGAGCTGGCCTGAGTAGGGCTTTGTGTGCGAGCAAACAGAATTCCTCTGCCGTCCCGGGGTCATGGTTCCTGCGCCGGAGCCCGCGGGGCAGCCCCACGAGGCCCGAGGGCCCTGACTCGCAGGCCAGGCACCTGGGCCCCGCTCCTGGCTGGGTGCTGACTCCCCGCCCTCGGCCCGCTGCCTCACCCGGCAGGGTTGGCCTCCCGTCCCAGCTCTACCCGCTGGGAGAGGCCTGGCCCATCCTGTCTCGCAAGAGTGGCAGTGCAAGACCCGGAGGCCAGTGTTCTTCCAGGCATTGGGGCGGAGCACCTGTAGGGTTGATAGACCATCACCCCCCAACCTCTGCCCAGCCGCACGACATGTCCACCGCCCCTGCCCACCCTCCGCTGCTTCCTCCGGCAGCCCCAACTAACCCATCGGCTCTTGCTCCCTGACTCCACAGGTAGGCTCCCTCTCCCCAGAACCCAGCCCGTTCCCCCGACTTCCCTTTTCCTTCTGTCCTTCCTTCATACTGGCAGCAGGAGGACCCCTCCCTGCCGGTGTGCTAGGCGCTGGGAGTACTTAGTGCATGAGGGGAGCTGATCCTCTGGGGCTGACCGTCTAAGGTGGGAGACAGAAATGAATCCCTCACCCCAATGTCACTGGGTAACAGCTGGGTGGACCAGGAAGGAGAAAAGCTGCCGTGAAAAGGTGGAGGAGCCAAGGGGCTAAGTTGAGTTTGGGGAGACATCTGGGGTTTTGGGGTTTTTTAATACCTCTCTGCTTCCAAAGAGGATTTTAGAAGGATGACTATAGGGCAGGGGCAAGAGAGAGACCGTTATGACTTATCATGTAGCCTACCACATATCAGACATGTGGGGTCGGGGGTGGGGGAAGGTGCAGATATAAGCAAGAAGAGAAAACCCAGAGTGCCTGGAATCAGCCTCAAGGGGAGCACATCTGTCCGTCAAGCAAGAATAGATCCTAAGTGTATATAAGCAAAGCAGAAGGTGCCTGCAGAGCCTTCGAGACTGATTTGGAAAGGCAGGGGAAGGTGACCAGGAATCCATGAGAGCATGGCTGGCTGCACCACTCTCTGAAATGCGAACGGACCTTGCAAGGAGGGGCAGGGATCATGTTCTGGAAGAAGGGCTCTTAAAGAGAAACTGAATAACACAGTCTACTTCCCCTTTGCTCTGTGAGCCGAAGACACTGATTTTGATGAAGGCTTACCAAGCATGCCAGGCTGGCAAGTGGACTGACAGCTGCTCATCTGGAATTCAGGAGGAGCAGTGAGCAGAAAGGAAGTGGGATCTCCTCACACAGATCTCCATCCAGGGCCCGGGGGGGGATGCACTGGTGGAAGCACGTTCCCATGGACACTGAAGAGCACAGGTCCTTCCATGGCAGCCACACCAGGCAAGTAGGATTCTGCCTGCTATGGTCAGAACCTCTCAGCTTGTCGAGCACCTCCACAAGCCAGGCACTGCGTCGGGCTCGGGCAGAGCGCCATGAAAAAGACCTGGCTCCTGTCTTCAAAGCATTTGTGGCTGGATTTCTACTTCTGGGGCCTGCCTGCCTAATCGTCACACCAAATAACATTAATGGAAAATAGGGGAACTTACTAGTTGAACTCAAAAGTTTGTATTTGTTGTATAAGCATGACCCGATATTTAAAAAATAATCCTTGCATTTGGCCACATGGAGCTGTTTGAATAGACCAAGTCAAGAACGGTTGTAAGACTGGGTCTGGACTTAGGCAGACTTCAAATCCTGGTGCTGCTATTTAGGTGTGACTTGTGGCAAGATGCTTATCTTTTGCATCTCATGTCATTCTACTCTGAAACTGAGGGAGAGAGTAACACATAATTTGCAGTATTACAAGAATTAGTGGCAATGCATGTCAAAGCCTAGGACATAGTAAGCATTCAATAGATAGGATTTTTAAAAAATGCCTCCAACAGACTAGGAGAAAGTATTTGCAATATATGTAAGAGACTAAGTATCAGTATCCAGAATATGTAAAGAGCTCCTAGAAATCAATAAGAAAAAGACAAACCAATTGAAAATTGGACAAATGATATGAGTAAGTAATTCACAGGAGAATAAATATAAAGGGCCACTTCACTTTGTATATGAAAAGATCCTCTTTCTCACTAGTAATCACGACTATGCAGACTCACAATGGCAGGATACGATCAATACTGGTTAAAAATAATTGTGTGTAGCTCTACTGTAGAATAAACTACACTTACTGACTCCTTTCCATGTACCAGGAAGAGGGAAAACAATATGTTTTTAAACATAATGTGAAGTGAAGAGAGCTGTGGGAGAACAATATGTGAAGCCTGATGCCATGTAGATTAAGACACAAACACACATAAACATTCCGTGTAAGTCCGTGGTGCACATTAGGTTCACACCAAATGTCTATCCGTGGTTGCCTCTGGGGAGGGGCTTGGCATAGGAATGGGGTTGTCACCAGGCACTTTAGCTTTGTCAGGAAAGTTTCCATTTCTTTTAAGAATGCGTTCATAGATTAGTTTAAGCAGAGAAGTTCAGTGAGTACAAATTTAATGTATATCTAATTTATCTCAGCATAGGGTATGGTTCAAACTACTGGCTTGGAACCCAGACGGCCTGGGTGCACACCCCGGCTCCACGTGTGGATTTACCAAGTCATATAACCTCTCTTGCCTTAGTTTTCCTTATCCTCCATATAAACATACTAGTAGTACTTGCCAAGGGTTGTTGTGAGGCTAAATGAGCCAACGGATGTAAAGCACTTAGAGCCTGATGTGGGGAAAGGGTCAGTAATGTAGCTTTTCCTATCATGACCATGACCCTTCTCCCTACAATGGGTCAGTAAAAATCATCCCACAGTGGAGTTGGGAAGGTCCATATTTAGCCTACAGTCATTCTACAGATAAGGAAAGAAAGACCAGACAAATTCAATGGCTTGTCCAAGCAACACAGCTAGTGGGTTTTACACGGGTTCCTAAGACTTAGTGCTCTAATAATACAAAAATCAAATTCTCCAAGGCATGAAAACACTCAGACTCAGCTTCATTTCTGGGCCCGTAAAACGTGAACATCTCTTCCTTTACACACTTATCACCAGACTTCCTTAGGAAAGGTACAGCTCCAGTAAAAGTCTAACTAGTGGCATGAATATTTCGCTTGAGGGCAGAGGCAAATGGTGATTATGGTGATTTTCTTGTCCGCAATCATTGCTCCAAGGAAATAAATCACTCCCAACTAACATTTGCATTTCAGAGCACTTTCACATATTCTCTTACTTAGTCCCCAAGATCCTGTGAGGCCAGTGTCTTCATTATCCCCAAATCACAGAGGAGGGGAGCTGGAACTCAAAGCTTAAGTAGAAGGCCCAAGAGTTTTTAGAGATGATTTAACTTGCTACTACAGTGAAATGGCAACTTTAAAATTAACTTTAAAAAAAAAAAACAATGAAAAAGTCTGGAATATTGTTTTTGTTTTTGTGGAGCTGGGATAGTCCGGTTTCTTAGGAGAACATATATTTTTGAGTTGCTGTACACATCTTAGATATTCTCTAGCAGAACTATCTTCAAATACCTTGACTTATTGGCAGAGCGTGCATCCTGATGTTTGTTTCAGAAAATAGAATTACCATTCCTATAGAAAAATGTTTCCACTCAAGCTATAGTCAAGGTCAAAAGTATCACTATGGAACAGCCATCAAGTTCCTGTTATACCTTATACTAGTTTGGGGTGGCAAATAAATATAACTTGATACAGAGAGCCAAGTAACCTTTTAAGAAAAGTTTCAAAAGCTCATCCAAACACCGGATGAACTATGTCTGGGGCTCCCCTTCCCAGGGTGCCATATGTAGATAGGTCCAGACGTATCCAGAGGTGACATAGAAATATTAAAGAAAAATACTCTTCTCCATGGGAGTCAGTGCTCATTGCCTCCAGAAAGAAGCCTTTGGGAACAAAGATGCTCAGCTTTCAAATGCAGAGCTTGGATCTGCAGAGATGTGTTGGTTGTCCATCTGGTCAGACCCAGTGTCTATCTGAAAGTTTATGAGAATAGAGTCAAGCACTAGAGTCAAGCGCTTAACTCTGATCCACACAGTTAATCAGGAGAGACTTAGCAGAGTAGGACAGGCATGTCCGAGGGAGACATAAACTGTTGATATAAATGAGAAGAAGGGGCTCAGAAAACAAAGGAGAAGCTTCTGAGGGGAAAGTTCCTTTGTCTTGAAGAGAAAGAGTTGTCTGGGCTTCCCCGTCGTCAAGGGTTGGGCCCGAGGGAGAATCCTGTGGGAAAAGGGAAACCCCATCTCCTGGGAAGGAGGACTGCTGGAGGATATTTTAATGAACTTCTACCTTTGAGTAGACAGGTGGTGACGTGCAAAATGCAAACAGTGCAACAAAGAAATGCAAATGGGATGCCTGTTTGCCCCGTGGAGCCCACCGGGGATGCACCCCTACCCAGCACGCTTGCTCTGAAGGTGATGGATGGAGCCCTGGCCTTCCCGCCCAGCCAGCTCTCAGACGCCCACCGCCTCCCGGAGGACTGTGGGTGACCACATCCTCACACTAGCATCTGAGCGCTTTTGTTATTCTGGTACAGATCTACCATCGTTCAGCTGCAGTTGGGGGAGCGTTACGGGCATACCCTCCTTTTGCAGCTGCTGAGCGTCTCCGGCAGTGTTGAGTGCACATCCACACACAGGACTTATTTACCGCAACAGCCCTCCCCTAACTCCCCAGCTTGCGGATGAGGCCGGTGGATGTCCGGGCAGTGGCTCTTCGAATGCCAAAAGATTTTTGAAACTCTCCGTCATAAAAAACACATTTGTGTTAATAGTCAGATATGTGTATAGTAATAATTTGCGAGTGCCACCAACAAGAACTAACACTTTGAAAGCTGGTTTATGGAGTGAATTCCCTTTGGGGTCAGCAGAGAACCCATACATCGTTGTCATGGCTTGGACCCTGATACCAGGATTATGTCTGCCCATCAGAGCAACCCTCACAGATAAATCGCTAGGAAGGAAAAGGAAAGAATATCATACGACAATCTTGAGGAATATTGTGCTAATGCAGCCCCTGAAAGAAACTTAAAAAAACTTAAATCAGGAAAGGCACTGTTGGTGGAATGCCTACTGAATTAGCAGCGAAAGGAAACTCAGATGGCAAGGTTTCCTGTTGGGGGTCGGCTGTGCTGTCAATGTCCCCAGGATGGGGTGAAGTGGAGAGAAGCCTCCAGCTACTAACATGTGGTGTGGGACTCATTCAGTACACCTCAGGCTTCAGATATCTGGGACGGGCGCAAATCATCAGCAAGGAAGAGGGGAAGAGTAGGAAGGGAGAGGGAAACCAGAAGGCAGTGAGTGCCTCTACCCCATTACAGCTGCTCTCTGTGGGAGTCCATGGGTGTCCTGAGTGGGAAGATAGACCTCGGAGCTGTTCTCTGATCTGAAGGACAAGTGGAGAACAAGGTGGTGACTGGACAGAGGGAATGAATCCTCACGGGCACTGTTCTTGACATCGGCCAAAGAGAAGGAAGGACCATGTGCTGGCCATTCAGATCCTTCCTTTGCCTTGAACATGGGACAGGAAAGGTGCCTCTTTTAAAAATTGCTGATTTCGGGGCACCTGGGTGGCTCAGTCGGTTAAGCGTCTGCCTTCTGCTCAGGTCATGGTCCCAGGGTCCTGGGATGGAGCCCTGCATTGGGCTCCCTGCTCCACGGGAAGCCTACTTCTTCCTCTCCCACTCCGCCTGCTTGTGTTCCCCCTCTCTCTGTGTCTCTCTCTGTCAAATAAATAAATCTTTAAAAATCAATCAATAAATAAAAATTGCTGATTTCTTGAGACTGGGGAGAAACTGAAGATCCTGAAAACAGGACTATGCCATGACAGAATTCATTGTCTGCACTGAGCACACATGTAAGCAGCACAATTGTTTCCTTTGGTCGAAGGGTCTTAATCTCTCATTCCAGGGTTAGCCATTCACGGTTGGAAAGCAAGGGCCACGCCGTGTGTGCGTTATCAGGATCCCAGTGTCCCAAGCCGCTAACACCTCTGTGACATGAGACAGGACACAGCTGCTCGGGCCTTGATGCCTCATCTGTAAACACAGGACTGGATGAGGGCCTTGCTAAAGCTCGTTTCACCTTGAAGAACAATGCCTCTTGGACTTGTCTCATACAACTCTAGATATAATAAATGTCTGGGGTGAGGGTGAAACTTGTAAGAGTTGTTGAGGTTTTGAAATGTTCCCTACTCCTAGAGTAGATCTCCTGAACACTTGGATTCGTGCTACTTAATACTCTATCTATAATTGTCTTTCCTCGGGTGAAATTCATCTTATAATAAATCAAGGAACTATTAAAAAGCAGAAATACAAATCTCTATCTACCCATTCCAACTTATTTTTTTAAAGATATATTCATTTATTTATTTATTTGAGAGAGAGAGAGAATGAGCTGGGGGGAGGGGCAGAAGGGGAAGCAGGCTCCCCGCTGAGCAGGGAGCCCAATGCGGGGTCCCATCCCAGGATCCTGGGATCATGACCTGAGCCGAAAGCAGACACTTAACAGACTGAGCCACCCAGGCACCCCTACCCATTCCAACTTATTACTGAAAGAAAAATGGAGGTAAAGATTAGGCTACCTTTTTCCAAATTTAAAGTACTTTCTCTGCCTAGATGGGAATAGTACATTAAGTTGGAATGATTTTTTTGAACCGTTTTTCCCATTTTTGTGGATGAGATAATTTAAATGTTTAAAATACTCTTTAAAATCTGTTGTACATATCTGATGACAAAGAAGGACTTCTAAGATGCTTAATGATTCAAATTGAAGGAAATGATTTGATGTCTGGTGGTCACACGTGCTGTGTTGGACACAGCCATGCCCTGATAACCGGCTAGGTTTCTGCTTCATCCAGCTTGCAAAATAAAAGGGTCCAGCCCTTACTTCTAAGGTAACTGCACCCCCATTCACCCTTGAGGCCTTTCCCCAGTGCGTTTATCCATCAGTCAGGCTCTGACCTGCAGGTTGCCCAACAGGCTGAAGTCTCTGGTTTCTGCTGACCTGGTAGATTAGGCCCTTGTATTTAGATGCATGGGCCAGATCGGTACCAGGTGAAAAGAAGATTCTAGCTTGAGAGATTCGATCCATCCCACCCTGATCTGAGAAAAACTTCAGGATTCGTGAGAGCAGAGGCTGCTGAGGGGTGGTTTTACTTAGACCATTCCAGTTCTCTTGCACAATAGAGTAACTCCAGAGTAATCTGTGACAAATCACTTACACATGAACAGGCTGTTGACTGAACCATGGACACCAAAGTCTAGCTCTCTGAGTGGCAAACACATTTTCATTTAGCCTGTGGGTCTTGCCATGGAACGCCAGCAGGCAGGCCATCACCTCACACCTTCTGGGTCCCTGAACAGAGTGGCCACTTAGAGAATGACAAAGGTGTGACCTTAAGTTACACCTGTGCAAGCTAAGGGATGGCATGGGGTGGATGATCCCAGACCCAACTTTGCATCAAAATCAGTTGGGGCTTTGCAAAAGTATGGGTCTCCAGGCTCCGCCCAGACACCTCAAATCAGGATGGATCTGGTGGCTCTGGGAATAGCACTTTTGAAAATCTCCTTTTGAGATCCATTTGCCACCTGCCCTCCACTAATTTTGGGTTTGGTGTTTGGGAATCACTGAACCAGATAACTGTTGCTAGCATAGTAACTTCCCAGAAAATAAATTGGTTTTATCTAGAACTCTGGCTAAGCCCAAGAAATAGTTCTAAGGAGAAGCTTTCTGTGGAAGTTATTCATTTTAACTTGGCTGAAGTTGTTGCTGTCACTCTTAACCACACACAATTTAATACCCATTTGTAATCAGACTAGTAAACATTAAAAGTTAAATCTATTTCTATTTTTAGATTATTATGTATGCTGGTTGGTGGGGAAAATTCAGAACAAATTTAGAACAAATACATATATATATCAATGACTAGCAGCTAGAACAATTAAAATGTCTAAGACATTTTGGCTTTGGGGCTTTACACTTAATACAGTGTATCTCCAAAATAGCTGTGGTTAACCCACTGAACTGGAATAGGCTTTCATGAAAAAATAGCAGAAATATGCATCTGCTCCCAGAGTTTATATTGTTTCTTTTTGATGGAAAGAATAGCTCTGAATTTTGCTCCTTTGGATAACACAGTGTTGTCAATGACCTTCCAATCCTTTTTGTTAAACCAATGAGAAGAACAGAAGAAGGGAGGTGTGGGGGCTCATTTCCCTGAATTAATTTGCTGGCAGAGATTTTGTTCAAACCTTGTGCTGAACCAAACTCTTTTCCAAGACTCTTCAGAGTTCAATAAAAGTGTTTGTTTGGATATACTTTAAAAAGCATTTTTTGCTTGCTTGCTTGAAGATATTTTACCATACCACCCACTTGCCCGGCTCAGGAAGAATCAGAAATAGCCATACCACATCATGAGACATGAATACAATCTCTATAGTTGTTGGAAAACTCATGAAAATTTGTAGAACACAGCCAGTGAACTGAGTGAAGAGAAGAGAAAGAATCAACCATCTTGCACAAACCCAACTCCCATCTTAGAGGGTCATTCATCCTTTCAGGCAACTTCTCCCAAGTGCCTTTATGTGCCAGACGCCAGGACAGGGGATTTATAGAGGCTAACAAATAGTTCCCACGGGTAAGAAACCCTGAGGAAGAATTATAGGTGTCGAATAATTACAATACTATTGGATAATTTGAATACAGTGTCATCAAAATACACAGACGGACAATTCATGAGTTGAACCTTGCAGGATGCATAGGAGTTTGCTGGATAAGGAAGGGAAGAACATCTTTCCCACCCCCCAAATCTTAAAAGCACAGAGGAAATGTCATGCATGGGCAGTGGCCATGAGAGATGTAGAGCAGGCCTGAGAGATGTAGTTTGCCTGAGTCTGCAGGTCCTAGCAGGGTCTGGGTCATTGAGGGTAGTGACTTATGCTCAGAATTTAGATTTTATTTTTCAGGGGATGGTGTAGCCTTTGAAGAGTAAGATTTCTGAGGGCAGGATGAAGGAAAAAGATAAGACTTGAGGCATGGAGAGTAGGTAGAAATCCATGACAAAGTCAAGGTGAGTGCTGATTGGCACTTGAACCAAATCAGTAGTAACAGAGAGGAAGGAGAGAAGTCAGATGTGAGAGCTCTTTGGGGAATGCACTTGACAGAATTTGGCTGGATGAGGATAACCAAATGGACTTCAGGCTAGGAGGTAAGAGGGAAAATAACTGAGAAAGGGTTGATTCTTCAACATTTTGTCTTCTCTCTCCTGGCCACCATGTTGCCCTTGTTTTCTTAGATCGCTTTCCTGTTTTCTTGTTCCTACTTTTTTTACACTCATCCTTTAAGAAATGAAATATCACTACCACCATCCCAAGGGCTGCCATCAACAAAAACTATCCTATACATTATAAGACCTTGGACTACAAACAGAAGCTTGTGAGACAGTGGGTGCCTGAGGCTCATCAATTCTCAGCCATAGAAATAAAAACCAAAACATTTGCATGCTGCCTCACAGCGCTGTTCTTTCCACATCCGTGCCTCACTCCAGTCTTATAACCACCCCTGTAGGAAAGACAAATTTTACTGTTCTCATTTTAGGGAGAAAGAAACTGAGGCTGAGTCCACAGCCCACTCTTGCAGAAGCAGTATCGAGCCGCCTAGGAAAGTGGTCCCAACGATCCCAGAGTGGTGTCCCACCACCCCTGTGATGTTAGGCCCATGACACAAACTCTCAAAGTCTCAATTTCCTTCTCTGAAAATGGGGACCACAAAAGGACCTGCCTCCTGGGATCGCTGCCCAGGCTAAAGAGAGTAAGGCACAGAAAGTGCTTGGCCCACACCTGTTGAAGTCTTAAGCCATGCTAGCTCTTGTTTCTACAGGTCTTCTAGCTCCAGAGTCCCTCTACCACAGTGTCCCCCACTCCTGGGAGAGGAGACACTCTTTCAGAAAGCTGTAGTCTGCCACTGGATGAATTTCTGCTTGCCAACTAAAGAAAAATGCCAGACAGAAAAGGGACTATTTGCCTGGGTCAGGCGTATCACTCAATAGCCCCAACTCTTGCCCAGAAGTGTCTTCAAGTACAAAACAGATAGCATCAATGGAGAGACGTTAATTTTTCAAGACCCACCCTCAGGTCCTGAGAGAGCTTCCTATCCTTGCAAGAAGAGTAAGTTTGATAGAGTCGAAGTCAACATGTCTGTGTGTCTTACAAGAGGACCAACTACTAGGCTTGGGTGGGGTTTTTGGCTTACCCCACATGGCAGCTTCAGAAGGAGCTCCTATCAGAGTCATCAGGGTGTTCCTGAGATCCCGGCCAAGCTGGGTGTCTGCACTGTTGATGAGGGCCAGGGGCGAGCAGGGTGTCCTCCTTGCCTGGACAACCTAATGGCCTGCAGTCTTTCTTGAGAAAAACTTGTTTCCAGTTCCAATGTCAGGATCTATTTCCACCTTGTCTGGCTTTTCTACCCAGTTCCCCCCCCCCCCCCCCCCCCCCCCCGTGCTAATGATCCATAATGAACAACATGAAGATGGCGGGGAGGGACAGGGGATCGAGAACATCAGTGTATTATTTAGGGGCACGATGGGGGAAGGATATCTAAGGAAAACAACTCAGGGAGAAAGGAAGAGGACTTCCATTCTGCTGGGTGGAATAAATGTTTGACTGAGCAGCATTCTGTCCAGCTGGGGAAAGGCCAAGACTAATTTAACCTTTGGTCAGTCAAATGGTTGGGAGTTAGCTAGTTTCCTTTTCCTCTTACATCACTCCTAGATATTCAGACAAAAATAACATGGTCCCGATTACATGACATTATGGGCTCTGCAAATCCACCAGGGAGGACAGTGTTGAAACCCCTCAGAGACATATTAATCCTAGCAAAGCAACAGCTATAAGATTGATACAAACAGAAGAAACAACAGCCTATTGGTTCCAGGCTTGGTTCGGAGTTGATCTTTATCCAAGCAATTAAAACAAAGGGGTTAAAAGCACTAATTTGGGAGCATTTCTGTTACTTGAAGATGGTGCTTTCTGAAATGCTTATCAGTCCTTGGTGTGTCAGAGTCTGCATTTGGCACACTTGGGGATTTAATTCCTAAATTTGATCCTTTTTTTTTTTAATCCTTACTGTTTAAAATGGAAATAAATGCATTGAGAAAGAGGTGAGCGCGGTTGAAGCAGAGCTTCAGCATCAGGCCTTCTGCCGGAGTAGCCATGGGGCAGGAGGCATGGCTGCCCTGGGCCCAAAGCTGGCATTCAGGGGCTGGGCACCTGGCCCTCCTCCCTGGGCTGACTGCATCCAGAGCGGACACTTGAGCATTTCCTGAAAGTATAGCCTCCTGCCCCTGGAGGACAATCTGCAGAACTTGTATGCACCATTGACACTCAAAAATCAAAATATTTCCTCTCCCCAGGATGCAGCAGCCCTCTCCACACCCACCCGCTTTGCAATTGGGCATTACTTGGAGACCCAATATGAACCCTAGAATAGAAATCTCACAGCTGGAGCTGAACTCAACTGAAAGGAACACACTTTTAGGACAAGAAGAAATAGATTTTAATGAGTAAGGGCATGGCGTCTATACGGAGACTGCCCTGGATCCCAATTTAGCTCAGCCCATTGCTGTTGGCATGACCTTGGGCAAGGCCGCCTCTGGGCCTCAGTGCCCACCTTTGGGCAACGAAGGTAAGAATGGCATCTACTTCCCAGGGTGGCTTGGGAGAATGGATGACAATGTTTGCAAAGTGCTCAGCACAGGCCTGATGACTGAGGACAAAATAATGGAACTGCTGTCACCATCAGAACCACAGTCTTTGAGGTCTTGGCAGACTTCTGGCAAACAAGAAATTGGGTGGCAGCTGGTCCCCCTGAAATGATCTTCAGGATCTGCCTAATTTTGAACCCTCTGGTCATAAAGGCTGAGACGGTCAGGATGGCAGCCACACAATCAGTGAAGAGTCCCATTGCCAAGTCTGGCAAGCAAGCTGAGGAGCTCTGAGCCTTTCTCCCAGAGACAGCCTCTGCTAGCATAGGGAGGGGGAGCAGTTACTGGGAAGAGGGAGTGAACTTATCAAAAAAATAGAAGGCAGCCATCCCAGCACAAGAGGGTACACTGATGCTTGCGATCTGTTTCCATGCTCACTGGCTCACACATCCATCTGTCCATCCATCCATGCATCCATCCATCCAAGACCTCCACTTAATCTGTGCCTGATAGGCCCTGTGCTAAATGCTATTCATACAGGATAGGCATTTAATAAAACATGGCCTAGTGGCAGAGTTATGTTTAAAACTTAATCAATATTTAACTTAAAATTGTGTCATTTTTTGGTATTATGTTCAGTTTGCCACTGTATAGTACATAATTAGTCCTGGATGCAATGTTCAGTGATTCATTAGTTAAGTATAACACCCAGTGTTCATCACAGCACGTACCTTCCTCAATACCCATCGCCCTGTTACCTCCTCCTCTCTGAAAACCCCAGATTGTTTCTTGGGGTCCATAGTTTCTCATGGTTCTCCCTCTCTGATTTCTTCCCCTCTGGTTTCCCTCTTTTCCCCTATTGTCCTCTGTGCTATTGCTTATATTCCTCATATGAGTGAAACCATATGATAATTGTCTTTCTCTGCTTGACTTACTTCACTTAGCATAATCCCCTCCAGTTCCGTCCGTGTCGATGCAAATGGTGGGTATTCATCTTTTCTGATGGCTGAAAATAGAATAAAATAAAATAAAATAGGTCCATTCACTCAAAAAAAAAAAGTTCAATCTGGAGATTCTTTACGAAAAGTAACAGCAAAGCAGATTTAAAAGAGCCTGTAAGATCAATCACTATTCTCCTGCACTTAGGTAAATAATCAGGCCTCATTCATTAAAACTTAGTTTATTTTAAATAAAATAAAAAATAAAATAAAATTGTGTCATTTTTATGGTTTATTCCTAAAGTAGGGCGCTATGATAGGAAACAATGGGGGGCCAACTTTACAGTGGGGTTCAGGGGGCACCCTAGTGACGAACTGCCAGAAATGACCCCAGGCAACTGGAGATCGGAACTCGTGCCTCCTCGTGTCTCGGGTCAACAGCCTCATCCCACCAGCTCTGGCCCTCCTTGACTTTGGTCTTGTAAACTGCTACCTCTTCTGGTTATGCAACACCCTCAGATGCGTAGTTTCACTCCGGGAATAAGCATATAAAGTGCAAATTAGTTCAAGGCCTTCATTCTCTCTGCAGAACTCGGGCCCGGCCTGGGGGGTGGGCAGCGCTTGTCCACAGTCATCCAGCAGGCTGGGTCAGCACTCCTCCCCTCCCCGCGTGACTCAGTGCTCACACCCGGACCCCTCTCACATCCCACTTCTTCCCCAGGAAAGAATGATGAGAGGCACATATCTCTTGGAGAAATGTCTCCTAGAGAAAGTCCTTTTGGGGCAGCCCCACTGTTCGGGGAAAACTTAGTCCCTTCTTGGAGATCCTGATCTATTCTCAGGTTCTTCTGGGACCCCACCATTAAAGAAAAATACAATGAACCATTGCGGCACGCGTGAGAGCTAACACCTTCAGAACAAGAATCACGGCTTCTTGGTTCCCCGTGTCTATATTCAGACTGGCCTGGCTTCCAGGTTGTTCTACCCCAGAGGGAACATATTTCTGAATATTTCGGACTTGTCTATGGACTTTTGCTAGTATAGCACATAACTAGTGGGACTCCAACCCAGATCTGTTGACTCTCAGCCCAGTGCTTTTTCAACTCCAACATGTGAAGTTAGTAACAAATTCTGTTTGGGATGCACGGAGGCTACAGAAATGGTGAATATTTCAAACAGTGATTTCCCCTGGGCAGATAGAGTGAGGCAGATGGTCACTAATTTATTCAGCAAACATTTGCTGAATGCCAGCAAGTCAGGCCTTGCGGATTTCCTGGTGAATAAGACCAGTTCAAGTCCCGCCCTCATGGAGATAATAATTTCCAGAAAATTCATACCATAAACACGTAACTACCCAGATAATGATTAATTACAACAGTACTAGGTGCCAGGTGGGTTTGTACTGGAAGAACTTATGATCTGCCCTCCCACACCAGGTCCTATTGTGGTCCTACCCATCTCAGCACACTACCCCCACTCCCCACAGTGTGGAAGCCAGTAAGTGGGGAATCATCCTCATACTGCACACTCCCTATTACCAATCCCATACCAGAGCCCCTTGATTGTGTTCCCTAAGTATCTGCACCCGCACGGCCCTTGTCTTCAGCAGAATCAGCATCTTCTGCCAGCATCACTGTAGCCCCCCACCCAGCTTCACCTCCCCGCCACGGGGCCCCTGCAATCCATCCTATACAGCAGCCACAGTGCTAGCCTCAAAGGAAAAACCTGATCATGGCACCCTCTATCCCTCACCTCTACTCCTCTACCCTTCTACGCCCACCCCCCATCCCCCACGTACAACCTCAATGGCTCTTCGCTCTGAGAATCAAAACAAGCTCCAGAGCATCTTCTACATAGTCCTGGATATTCTGCCCTTCCCTCCCTCCCCCAACTCATACTGGATGCGGCTGCACTCTCTGCCCCAACCACCCCAGCCCTCTTTTAGGCTCTGATACGGGCTTTGCCTCCTGACAAACGGCCTTTGTACAGGTTCCTCCTCTGCTTGGAAGGCTCATGTCTCTCCTGTTGTCTAATTCAGCTTCCCTGACCTTCCTAACTAGGTCCAGTTCCCAAGTAATGCATTCCTGGAGCTCATCACAGTTGCACTCCTATGTCCATCAACTTGATTGGCCGCCCCCACAAGACAGCGAGCTCCACAAGGGACATGCTTGTCTTGGCTCATTGTATTTCCGATATCTGAACCAGGGCCTCGTATAGAGTAAGGAGTGAATGGATGAGTGAATGAATGAATGAATGAACTCTCTGGGGAACTTCGGGCTGAGAAGTAGAAGACAAACAGAAGCCAGTTGGATAAAAGGAACTGGGGAGGCAGGAATATTCCAGTCTGAAGGAGAAGCATGCCCGTGGGGAAGAACTGAAATAGACCCTCCCTTACTTTCCAGAGAGAAACTGGGGACATCACAGAGAAATGATGTGAAGATAGTGCCCTCCTTCCTGAATGAGGGCAGAGAATTGCAGTTTCAGTTAATGTGGGGGTGGGGGCAGAGGCAAGGAACTCTTTGTAATGAACACAGTTCAGGAAGGAGGCAAATATGCATACAACATAAAAAGACCAGAGCTATTTTATAAAATCAAAGTCATGTAAATAGAAAAAAAAAAAAAAAAGGTTTTCAACATCATTAAGAAAATAAATAGGCAAGCCAGAGACTGATAGAAAATTTGCAAGCTAGGTATCTGAGAAAGGACTGATCTCCTGGATACATAAAAAGAATCCCTACACCTCAGTCATAAAAAAGAGAAATCAATCTTAAACAGATATTCGATAACTTATATTTCAAGAGATAATTTCAACATTAATATTCAACAACTTTACAAAGGCAGATATACAAATGGCCATAGCACATTAAGAAAGCAGGGAAATGCAAATTAAACCACAATCAGATAGCACTACATACCCACCAGTATGTTCAAAATCACATCGGGTGCCCGGGTGGCTCAGATGGTTAAGCATCTGTCTTCAGCTCAGGTCATGATCTCAGGGTCCCAGCATAGAGCCCTGAGTCTGGCTCCCTGCTCAGTGGAGAGTCTGCTTCTTCTCCCTCTCCCTCTGCTCCTTGCCCTTGCTCATTCTCTCTTTCAAATAAATAACCTTTTAAAAATTAAAAAAAAAAAAAAGAATAAAATCACAATGACTTAAAGAAAAAAGAAGTTTCCATCGTAGACCACACTGTGGCATCCTCAGAAAAAAAGGTTTACTTTGCACATTGGCGCATGCTCATAGGTGATTGAGAGAGAAAGCAGGGGGGAGCATCCCTCAGGGATAAAGACCAAACTGTAAATGAAGTGGTCACTTAGCACTCTGTCCCTCCAAGCGGGGAAAAGCCTGGGAAGAGGCATGGCCCATTAGCCTCTGCCAGCTCTGAGCCAAGGCCATGGTGGACAGGAGAGGACTCTGATGTCCCGTGGAGAGTGTGAGAATCCTGAGGAAGGCAGACTGGGTTTCTGTCTTAGCTTGGGGCGCCTTGATAAAATGCCGTGGACTAAGTGGTTTCTATGGCAGACATTTATTTCTCATAGTTCTGGAGGCTACAAGTCCAAAGTCAAGGTGCTGTCAGATTCAGCGTCTGGTGAGGGCCTTCTCTCTGGGTTACAGATGGCTGCCCTCTCACTGTGGCCTCACCTGGCCTGTCCTCAGTGTGTGAACATGGAGAGGGAGTTCCAGTATCTCTTCCTCTTTTTATAAGGGCCCTAGTCCCATTATGGGGGCCCCCACCCTCATGACTGCATCTCGATCTAATTACCCCCCAAAGCCCCACCTCCTATTGCCATCACATTAGAGGTTAGGGCTTCGACCGAGGAATTTTGGGGGACACCGATATTGAGGCCATAACAGCTTTGGATGTGGGGTATTCAAGGAGACCGAAAGTAGGTACAAAGGTGCTTGAGGAGGTAGTGAGGGTGGAGGAGTAGGGGCAGAATCTCCTCCAACAAGGCTCATACCTGAACCTAGCTCCCGCCCAAGGGACAAGTTAGCCTACGTCAGAACTGCCCCATTCCCACTGGTACAGTTTGGGGATGTTCTCTTAAACCTTCAGGAAAACAGGCGCCTGGGTGGCTCAGTTGGTTAAGCGACTGCCTTCGGCTCAGGTCATGATCCTGGAGTCCCGGGATCAAGTCCCACATCGGGCTCCCTGCTTGGCGGGGGGTCTGCTTCTCCCTCTGACCCTCCCCCCTCTCATGTACTCGCTCTCTCTCATTCTCTCTCTCTCAAATAAATAAATAAATCTTTAAAAAAAAAAAAACCTTCAGGAAAACAACTGCTTAAAACTCATTGAGAGTTAGCAGGTGGTCTGTCAATGGGAACAGATGTTGGAAGTAAGGAGGCGTGGGCACCACTGGGGAGTTTCCAAGGACCCTGGGTTGCCTGGTACGACCTCGTGTCAGGATGTACCACAGTTACTAGGGAGGCAAAGACCACAGAACAGCCGAGAAACCCGCTAGCCCGGGAGAACGTACGGCCCCTCCTTTGATCTTTCCCTTCCCTCAGCAAATTCTCAGGGTGAGTCCGATGCCACAGAAAGGAGAGACCCTGCCCTGCAGAAGGGAACTGGGCCGTCGATAGGGGACAGGAACGATGCCCGGCATCCAGCGGTGCAGGGTGGGAGAGTCACAGGGTGGGCCAGCAGCCTGGGGGCCACGCTCACTCTGTTGACCCGACTCAAGGACAGCCGGAAGCCATGGGCAGGCTCTCAGTGGTGAAGCGCCACGAGAGTCACATTTGTAGATCCACGGGCCGTGGGGTGGGCAGTAGATTCGGGGCAGCCGGAGTGACTGCAGGGAGGCCACCGGGAAGCCACCAGCAGACCATACCCCTGGAGAGAGAGGGGGTGGTGGCCTGGGCCAGGCGGTTACAGAGGAGGTGGAGGGAGGAAGTGCTCCCACACATGGTGATGAACATGGCAGGGGGAAGAGGAGGCGGCCAGGTAGACTGTGCCGGGGTTTCTGGGTGGTGGGTGGCACGGTTGCCTGGGCTGGGGGGACGCAGGAGGGGGATCCCACACTCTTTGGAGGAGACCATTTCTGTGGCTATTTCCTGCAGAGAACTCCACAAGCAGCTTCCCGGTGGCAGCGGATCCTATCGATGCAGTGACTTCCCTCCTCGGCACAGCTCTGGGTGGAAGTGGGTGCCTGTGGGGGTTTTAGTTTGCTTTTTTGCCTTTGAAATGACTGGTTTCTCATTTCCTCCTCCGCACGCTCTCTGAAGTGGTGTGTTTGGGAATGTTACATAACGGCCCTTCCCCATCTCTCCGCTGTTTATCTTTGCCTGAGGACCTCCCTCCCCGACAGGATGGGTGACCACATCGGTTTCAACAGAATGAATTTGTCAAGGACATGCCTAGGAGGCCAGGGCTGGGCTCGGTCCTCTGTAATTGCTGGAAAGCCAACAAAAGCCTTTGGGATAAAAGGGTCCTCCTTTGCTAAAAGGTTTAGACCTCCTGACTCCCTTCCCTGTGGCTTCAGGTACATTTCGGGGGTGGGCCCTCTGGTTAGTATGAGAAAGACGATGATAAAGGATCATAAAGGGAGGATCATTAAGGACACTACAGGAAAGTCGGCTAATGAATGCCCAGGACGTGCCGGCTCACTTTGCTGCACTTTTTGGACTTAGAGCCAAAGCGCTTTATCTTTTGGCTGGTCCTGCTCTCTCTCGGGCCTCCCATTCCACTTTCGCAGCTTAATCCACCCCCCTTTTTCTTCATCTTTCTTCTGACAGCTTCTCTTTTCTTGCCCTCGGTTTTCTGGCTTCTGGTCTCCCTGGCTCCCTTGCTGACTTCTGGCTCCTCACTTGCCTGCTCCCCCTCCCCCACCCCACCCCCTTCTCTCTCTTTCTTTCTCTCCTTGTCACCATTTGTTCTTTATCACCCTCCTTTCTGGCTGGCTGATGTTGGAAACATTTCAGGAATTTTTAATTGAAAATACCATGAGAACTGTTATCACCTCCGTTTCACCAGGGAGAGAACCCACGGCTCAGGGACGATGATGGGTGCCTCCCGGGGCGGGTGGAGTTTAATATCTCACCTAGGTTAACCGGGGCGGCTGGGCTGTGCTAACCTAGGCCCCGGGGTGGAATGTGAGAAATGAAATATGGTCTGACAGGAAAGAGGGTGTGTCGAATAACCAAAAATTCCCATAAAGTCTGAGGAGGTGGGAGAGGAGTACAGGATGAGAAATTAGTGGAAAGAAACAAAACAACCAGGAGTTCTACCAGTCCTCTCTCTCTCTCTCTCTCTCTCTCTCGACTGTCCACCACAAAAACGCTTGTGCAGGAAAGCAGGTAGCACCTGGAAGCTGGAAAAGGAGCCCCAGCCTCCTCCCTCCTGCCTGGAGCGCTGGGTGCCCGCCCTCTGTTCTCACAGCTGTCCCCGGCCCTGACTCTGTGGCCTGGGTCAGATGAGCTCAGCCTCCTTTGATCTCCTCCCCTGTGAGGTCACCAGCTCCCCCCCAACCCCCAGGCCTTTCCCAGGTCCCAGGTCAGCCTTCACATCTGCAGGGCCTCAGAAACTGGGAGGCTGAGGAAGACAGCGACAGCAGCCCGTGGTGGGGGGCGGGCTGGCCCCGCTTCCGTAACGCCGTGTCAGAACCGGAGGGTCCTACTTCCCACCAGGTGCTTTGGGACAGAGAAGGCAGGCGGGGATGCCAGGACAATAGGGCAACAAGATGGTGCTCTGCTTCCTTACTCCTTTCCAACATCCTCAGTTGGAGTCAGGGGCTACGGGGGCCCTGAATCACAGACTATGGGAGCTGGAAAGGACCAGAGCAGGTGTCTCCTCCACTGTCCCCAGCCTGGGCCCTGGAGCCAGCGAGCAAGCCCTCCCACCCACCTTCGAGCCGGGTAGCTCCACCTTTGTGTGTTTCTTGTAATGACGTCCTGTGCGAGATTTTGAGAAAAGGATTCCGCTGCTGAAAACAATTAAAAGTAACATTTTGAAATCCACTGACTTAATCTAAGCCTCTCCTACTTATTTATGAAGAAATGGAGGCCCAGAGAAGCTATGCTATGAGCCACAATAATATAGCTATACCCACATAGTCAGCCCAGCCTCGGGCCTCCCACCCTCGGCTGATCTCCCCAGGGACCCCACAGCCCCAAAGAGCAGAGGCAGGGCCAAAGCATGAGTGCGGCGGCAGGTACCTGACGTGGGAACTGAGGCCCAGAAGGCCCCTTTGGTTCCCCAGGGGCATGAAGGTAGGCCTTTTCAGGTCTCGAGCAGAGCAGTTTCTGTGACTCTGGGGATAAAGCATCGTTAGTATTTCCCTCTTGAGCTGTTGTGATTGACTACAGTGTTTCTGCCACCTCACAGATTATCTGTGGCTACACACTGAACTCCCTTATCCCCAGAGCTAGGAATCCTATAAATCACTGAAAGAAAGAAAGAATGAGAGAGTGAGAGAGAGGAAAGCAGAGAGGGAGGGAGGAAGGAAGGGAAGAGGAAAGAAAGAAAAATTAGGAAGGAAGGAAGGAAGGAAGGAAGGGAGGGAGGGAGGGAGGGAGGGAGGGAGGGAGGGAGGGAGGAAAGAAGAAGGGAAAAAGAAAAAGTAAAAATATATTTGCCAAATAGGACATACAACCCTCTTATTCCTGACGAATAGTCTGGAAAATGGAGAAGTAAAGAAGATAAATGCTTTTGGCCAACTCCCACCATATGCCAAAACTAAATATTGAGCTTTTATGGGGCATTTTCACTTGATAAAAGGAGACAAAAGCAGAGAAAATGAAAACCCAGGAAGGAGACATGCGGCTGAGAGCATGTCATGGCAGGGCATGTCAGGGGAAGCCAAACATCTGGGCAGGGAGATGGCAGGACCCAGGGTGTTGGTGGAGACGCTGCTGGTCTGTGACCGGAAAGGGTGAAGGCTCCTCTCAGGGCTGGGGCCGAAATAGGGCAGCCCTCACCTCCCTCCTCCCAGATGTCCCTCACTCAGCCCAAGCGTGAGCAACTCAGCTAGCACATGGTGTTTGCTTTTTCCTGAAATAAAATATCATCACCTGATCTTAGTTAAGTAACTGTGAACTTGTAAAAGTCTGTTTGTTGTTCCCCAGAGACCCATTCAAATGGTTTTTCAGATGAATTTGTTCATTCAAACACTTTGCAATGTTTCTCTAATTATTTCTCATAGCCCTGCCATGAGAGATCATTATTCCCTCTCCTTCACTCAACCCTGCTGCAGGTGAGTAAACGGAGGCTCATGGAAGTGGTGACAGGAGAGGTAGAAACCAACCACTGAGCCATCCTCCTGACGCGCAGACACTCGTGGGCACTTTGCGAACCTAGAACTCTCGCAGAACTCACAGATTGCATGCTTCCAGCTCACCCTGGACCCTCAGACCCGGCAGCTGTCTGGTTTGACCAGGACACAGCATCCTGTTGATAACCATTAAGTAATTTTACAGCATGTCAGGAGCCTCAGTGAAGCTAGTACATTTCAGTCTTAGGAAACTAGGAATTCAGGGGATGGAAGCTAATGAGAACAGGGTTCTAAGGAGTCTTTAAAGAGATTGGAAACTTAATCAGAAAAGCATTTGGGGAAATATATTTGGGATTTAGTTCTCATTCTTCTAACTCACGAAATATATTGCTCAGGATCCTTTCCTGTCTCCCTTGGAGTTGGGTCCTGCACAAGTATATGGGGATATAGGAATTATTAGATAATCAATTAATATTAATTATAATAACATTTAAGTTATAGATTATGTATTATATAACGTATCATCATGTATTATATATAATAAGGATAGTATATATTACGTATAATATATTATGACATAGAAGTATGTCAATAAATATATATTTATAATATATAAAGATTATGTATAATCCTATAAATAAGCAGAACGTAAATATTATAGTAATAAATAATATGATAATATTAGAAGAGAATATAGAATAAATACCTAGCAAATATCTGGTGCTATGTGCAAAGCACTGTTGCTGGTGTTGTGTATACATGTTGGGAACACAAAGCTCAATGAGCCCCTCAGAGACGGGGTGGGTGGGGTTGGGAGTCAGACGAGTCTAAGGCGGGAGGAGAGCATGGACCCACCACCACCCGCCCTTACCGGTTGAGCTGGACCTCCCCCGACAAAGACTCCTCCTAAGCCCCACACCAGCAGTATGGTGGCATTAAGGGCTCTCAAGGAAGACGTCATGAAAAGTCTTCCAGGATTAGGGAACTGCCCAGAAGGACATCTCCCTCCTTCACCTCCACCCTTTCCACTCTGTACCAGATTGTGACCCTTTTCCTCTTGGGCACAGGTAGCCTTAACTGTGTCGCCTGGCACCCAGTGCAGGGCGGGGCTGGAGGGGAAACCCTGCAGTAAGAGTGAGCTGGTAGGAAAGAGCAAGAGCGCTGGCCTGGCTCTGAGGGGTGGGCCATCCTAGGCCAAGGGAGGAGGCCATTGGCGGTCAGAGAGGAAAGAGTCAGGAATTTCCGGAGGTAGGAAGTCAGGGCTGAGACTGGGGGAAGGTGACCTGGGAGGCCAGGTCAAGGGGGCAGCAGAAGGGGCAGACTCCCAGTGCAGTGGAAGAGCCCAGCCCTGAAGACCTGGGAACTCCCAGGTTCATCCTGTTTCTGCCTCTAGCTTGCTGTGGGATGTGGGGGAAGTCATTGCCACCTGGCCTTGGTGTCCCGGTTGGTGAAATGTAAAACCCCGTTCTTTGGCCTGGGACTCAGTTTCTTTCCTGCCCTCAAATTCTGAGATTCTATCTGGACCCTGGCAAGAAAGAACAGTAATGCCTGAGAATTACCAGAGAGTAAAGACACCGCACAGGTCTGGCCCAGAACCATATTTTGGGTGAGAAAGAAAACTGGCCTGGAAGCAGGAAAAAATGGGTCTGGCCCCACCTTGCTTTCTTATTCAGCATGAACTTGGGCAAATCATTTTATTTCCTTTTTTCTTTTTTTTAAGCTTTTTTCCTTTTTTTTTTTTTTAAGAGAGAGGGAGGGTGGGGGGACGGGCATGGGGGGAGATAGAGAGAATCTTAAGCAGGCTCCATGCCCAGGGCAGAGCCCAACAAAGGGCTGAGCCCAATGCAGGGCTCAATCTTACCACCCTGAGATCATAACCTGAGCCCAAATCAAGAGTTGGACGCTTAACCAAAGAGCCACCCAGACGCCCCTAAACAATTTTATTTTTTAGCAAGTGAAATCTTTTAATAATGTCCCATGTCGGACAGAAAGAAAAAACAAAAACAAAAACAAAGCTGTCATAGTTGGAGCAGTAGGAAAGGCTCCTGAGTCTATCCCTATGACTCTGGGGAGTCATTTAACTTTGTGGGGGCTCTATTCCCTCATCTGTAACATGGGAATAAGAACTGCTCTTATGATCTCGTAGTTAATTGGGGGAAATGAGACAAGACATGTGGAAAGGCTTTGCAAACTCTAAAGTACAGAGGTACAAATTCATACTCAGGCCTGTTGTCAACCCCTTTATCGTCTCTGCTGGTCAGAAGTCAAGTCCTCTCAGGAGCACTCCCAAAGCTCATGGCTATGGAAGGAAAGATATCTATTCCTCTCAACCCCAGAGCATGGTATGGGGCCAGTAGCCCCAGAAACCCGAGGCAGCATCTGCCAGTTCTGTAGATGAAGCCCCCGGCAGCTATGGTTAGGGATACATGGGGAGAGAAGCTGGACCGAAGCTGGACCCCCTGCTGCCCCCACACTTACCCACACACGGGTCAATGAACAGCGCAGAAAAGGAGACCCTGCAGAAGGAAGAGGGTTCCCCAGGCTGGGACTTGGGAGCAAACCTTCTAAAAGAAGCTATGGTAGCAATATCTGGCTTTAAAATGTGTCCCTGTACCTCTGATGAACACATTCGTTTGGCATTTCTGTGTTCCTCGACCCCCACACCACAGCTGGTTACCCTGATATCACGAGCATCTCTGCCCTAGGAACTGCTTCTCCAAAGAACTGTGATTTCCTCCCCCCGCCCCCCAGCTCAGCCACCTTGCCTTCTTGCCCAGGCCCTCTCCCCTGCCCCCCTCCCTGGCGCCCCCAGTGCTCCCCGTGCTGTCCTTCATTCATCCTGTGCATTGGTTTTGACTGGGCTCCAGCCTGTGGGACTCCCCAGCTTGGGCTCCAGCAGAAGGAGGTGGGTTTGGCTTAACCTGCTCTTTGCTGCCCTCACTCTTTCGCTCCTCTTGCTTCAAACAGGCTCCTGCTGGCTTTAATTAAGCTTGTGGAGCCTCCCCCAGGGCTGGCCCTCACGAAATGAGGTGACCCAGCTCACCAGGGCTGCTCCCCAGAGGCCCCTCCGCTCCGGGCTTATCACAACAATTTCTGCTTCACATTTTCCACAGAACATCGTAACCTGCACAGGAAAACATAGCCTGAAAGTGCAGGAGCCAGCCAGGGCACTAGATTCCAAACAGGAAGGCTTTGGATACTCTTGGTGCCCAAAGGGCTTGGCCTTTGGAGAGATTGCCAGGGAGAGACTTAACTTCTTAAAACCAAGGAAAATGGCTCCTGGGCAGAGCCGTAGGGGGCCAAGTCACAGAGGCTACAAATTTTGCAACTGGGCCACCACCTTTCATAGTTCTTTATAGACTGAACCCAGGATGTCCAGTTATGTGGGAGTTTGTCACCTAGCCAGTGGAGTAGATGCTTCTAAAGTCTGGGATTCTAGACCCTCAACAGCTTTCTCTTCTCTGCTGTCCCAGGGTTATAACCTGAAATTTACACAGATCCTCAGGTCTTACAAAAGGAAGCTACCAGGGAGTGCAGCATCATGGTTGTATCGGTCAGGTCAGGTCACATTATGCTGTCGTAACAATCTGTTACGTACAGTCCCACAATCTGTGGCTTAACATGCAGAGGTTTGTATTTCACATAGTCATTCAGGAACCCAGGCTGACAGAGCTTCCACTGTTTTGTGGTGGGATCCCGTGACACCTCTGGTGGATAGGAACACAAGCTTTGGAGTCAGAGAGAACTGGATTCAAACCCCAATTTTACCACTCCTAATTGTGGATCTCAGTCCAGTTAACCTCTGAATCTTGTTTGTGTTTTTTCTTTTTTCATTTAAAAAATAAGATAAAACATACATACATGTACAGTAAAGTAACCCTTTCTAATGTACAGTTCTGTAAGTTTTGATAAATACAGCAGAACTACCACCACAATTTAAATATAGAATAATTCCATCTCCCCCCCAAAAAAACTCCTGGTAACCACTTACCTGTTTCCTATCCTTATAGTTCGTTGTTTTTTTTTTTTTTTTTAAGATTTTATTTATTTATTCATGAGAGACAGAGAGAGAGAGACAGGCAGAGGGAGAAGCAGGCTCCCAAGGAGCAGGGAGCCCGATGCGGGACTCGATCCCAGGACTCTGGGATCATGACCTGAGCCGAAGGCAGACACTTAACCATCTGAGCCACCCAGGCGCCCTATAGTTTGCTTTTTTAAGAATGTCATATAAATGGATTTACACAAGATAGCATTTGAATCTGGCTTAGTTTAATGCACCTGAGATTCATTCCTGCTGTTCTGCGTATTTGTAGCTTATCCTTTTTTATTGCTGAGTAGTGTTCATTTGTATAAATACAAACCACAGTTTGTTTACCCAAGTTTGTAGGACATTTGGTTCCAGTTTTTGCCAGTTATGTGTAAAGCTGCTATAAACATTCACGTACAGGTTATTGTGTGAACCTTAGCTATTACTTCACTCAGGTAAATATCTACATAAATATCTAGAAGAGGGATTGCAAGGGAGCATATGTTTAAATTAAGAAATTGCCCAACTGTTTTTCAAAGTGACTGTACCATTTTAGATTTCTATGAAAAATTTATGAGAATTTCAGTCTTAATACTTAGGGGGTTTTATTGTTGCTGTTGTTTTATTAGCCTCTTTAGTAGGTGGGTAATATTAACACATTGTGGTTTTAATTAACATTTCCCAAATGATTCACAGTGTTGAGCATCTTTTCGTGTTTACTGTCACCTGTATTTCTTTGTTGGTGAAGCATCTGTTTAAATATTTCCCCCAGGGGTGCCTGGGTGGCTCAGTCGGTTAAGCGTCTGCCTTCGGCTCAGGTTGTGATTCCAGGCTCCTGGGATCGAGCCCCGCATCGGGCTCCCTGCTCAGTGGAGAGCCTGCTTCTCCCTCTCCCTCTGCCTGCCTCTCTGCCTACTTGTGCTTCTATCTCTCTGTCAAATAAATAAATAAATAAATAAAAATCTTAAAATAAATAAATAAATAAAAATCTTAAAATAAATAAATAAATGCATATTTCCCCAACTTTAAAATTTTGTTTCTTATTAAAGTTTGAGAGTTCTTTATATATGTGGACTCAAGTCCTTTATCAAATATGTGATTTAAAAATATTTTCTCCCAATTTTGACTTGTATTTTCATTCTCCTGACAGTGTCAAAAGCAAAAGTTCTTAATTTTGATGAAGCTCGATTTACCAATTTTTTCTTAGGTGAATCATGCTTTTTTGTGATGTTTCAAGGAAATGAAAATTAGCAAAGATTTTCTTCTAAGTTCCTTCTAAAAGTTTTATAATTTTAGTTGTTGTATTTATCTCTTACCGATTTTGAGTTAGGTTTTGTGTCTGTTGCAGGTAGGTATTAAACTTTTTTTTCCATATGACTGTCTGTTTGGTCCAGTACCATTTATTGAAAACATTGAGTTGCTTTTGCACCTTTGACAAAAGTCAACTGAGGTAAATGTGTGGGTCTATTGATGGTTTCTCTATTCCTTTCCATTGGTTTATTATAGGTCTGTTCTTTCATCAAGCCCACGTCGTATTGATTATTGAAGCTTTATGGAGAGTCTTAAAATTGGGTGGTGTGAGTATCCAACTTTATTCTTTTTAAAGATTGTTCTGGCTATCCTAGTTCCTTCAGTTGAGATAGCTTTTGATTGGAATTGCAATGAACCTATAGATCTATCTGGAGTGAATTAACATCTTAACAATATTGGGTTTTCGAATCCATGAATATGGTATTACCATCTTTTTTTTTTTTTGAAGATTTTATTTATTTATTTGACAGAGAGAGACACAGCAAGAGAGGGAACACAAGCAAGGGGAGGAGGAGAGGGAGAAGCAGGCTTCCTGCAGAGCAAGGAGCCCGATGCGGGGCTCGATCCCCAGACCCTGGGATCATGACCTGAGCTGAAGGCAGACACTTAACGACTGAGCCACCCAGGCGCCCCTATGGTATTACCATCTTGTCATTTATTAGATCCTTCAATATTCTCTATCAGTGTTCTGTAGTTTTTTGTATGTTTATAATACAGATATTACACATATTTTGTAAAATTTATACCCAAGTATTTCATGTATTTTAGTGCTGTTCCATACTCACTTATTAGTTCTCCTGACTTTAAAAAAAGATTTCCTTAGCATCTTCTAAATAAATGATCATGTCATCTTAAAATAAAGACAGCTTCCTACCTGGATGACTGTTATTTATTTTCTTGCCTTATTGCACCTTTATTGTACAATTGAAATAGGAATGTTTCAAGCAGGCATATATACCTTGTTCCTAATCTTAGGAGAAAGCATTCAGTCTTTCACCATTAAGTCAGATGTTAGCTGTTAGTTTTTCTGTAAATGGCCTTTATCAAGCAGAGGAAATTACTTTCTATTCCTAGTTTTCTGGTAGCTGTTGTTGTTGTTTTTAATCATAAATGTATGTAACGTCTACATAGTTTTGTTGTTTTTTTCATTCAGATGATCATTTGGTTTTTCTTTTTTACTCTGCTTTCTTTTACTCTGGGTAGACGTTTTATTTACTCTGCTAATGTGGTTAATTGCATTGATTTTTAAATTTTAGACCAATTTGCATTTCTGGAATAAGCCCCATTTTTCATGATATATTAACTTTTTTATATATGCTTGGATTTGATCTGTTTTATATATATATATATATATATATTTGATTCAGGACTACTACAATAGGAGATAAGAGACCCTGGAATAGAACTGGGCTTAGTTCTGAATATGGCATGGGCAAGCGCGGGAATTTAGAGCCAAGGAGTGGGTTGGGGTTTGTGAATAGAAAATTACTAAGAGGAAACATCAGGGGTAAAGGGGATTCTGGCTAAACTGACCTGACAGGATTCTTGCTGAAGACAGGCCAGGGTGAGCAGACCACCTGGGGGAGGGTGGAGGATGTGGAACCCCATCAGATATCCAGGGGAGGGAGTTCTGGTTAAACTGACTTAGCAGAGTTCTTGCTAAAACCGGATTTTACAAGAAGTGCACAGAGAGGCCTAAAAGAAGGTTCAGGAGACTGACTAAAGTTTGATCAAGCAAAGAGTCTTTGCCAGTGCCCCTGTCAGGAAAGACGGTTGGATGAGGCCCGGGGCCACCCCCCTAGGACAGAGCTGATGTGAGAATATAGCATCTGGGGCAGGCAGCTGTATCAACCGTCAACTTCGTGCAGAGGACCTTTGGGATTAAAAAAAGATGTTGAGTTTGAATTACGGTCAGAAAAGAAGAATAAGGGGTAGGCCACTGTGCACCCCCCTACCACCAAGGGGGATCCTGGCAAAGGCCCCAGTTTCCCTACATCTTAGAGGTTTCCCTACCCAAAGAACAAGTTGTGGATAGATTGTTCGTATCATTTTATACTCCTCTTTAGCTACCCATTTTTGAGGCCACCCTGGAGACTGTCATCTACCAGAACTGCTCCACCTCTAAGGTCTCACATCCCAGTGTCTCAGCGTCTGACCCACCATCCTCATTTCCAGGCCTTCGACTCTTCAACTCCTTCATGACATCCGGTTTCCTGCCTCCTGTTTTTCTCACTGTCATCCAGTCTCCTCTGGCTCTGTTTCTTCCTCCCCACAGTCCAGAACCTTCTAACCAGCATCTTCAATTTCTATATCGCAATCCCTCTACATGCTTTCCTGTGAACCTCCGACTCTGGGTTACCTCAACCAGCCTAGATCCCCATTCCCAAACCTGGGCTGCTGAGTGATGCTAGAGAAAGTCCCACACGACCTTGGATGGAAGTCACCACTCATTCCCTGTCTTCTAGTCTGCTCTGCAAAGCTTCTCATCCCCTAGATGCTTTCCTACTCCCTCGGGGGCCACTAAGAATACCCACGCCCTCCTTGAACCCCCAGTAAGCCCTGCCGCCCTCGCTCAGCAGATGACTTTTACTCCTGCTATCGGATAGGCTCCCTCCACTTCTACCTACAAGCTGTCTTTGTGCACCATCACCTGCATCTCTTTCCCAGCCATCTCAGAAGACGTGATGTCCTTCTGACGTCCAAGGTTAATTGCTGCACCTGAGTTCTATACCACAGACTACCCTCTTCCCGCCAGGCTTTTGCTCTCTTAATTATTCCCTCTTTCAAACATTTCCCCCTGCTTATTCAGCCTCGCTGTCTTCACCGTCTCCCTCCGCTTACCCCATAAACACAATCAGGCATCCTCCATCTTAAAATAAAATAAACAAATAGCCTCCTTGGGACATTGTTAACTTGCGTGGGGATGTGCATCCCTTCACAGCTCATATTCTGGAATGTGTTGCCTACACTCACTGGTTCTGCATTTCAACCTTCCATTTGCTTCTCGATACTTTAATGACGCAGAGAGATCGCCTTTCCGAGAGCCACAAGATCTGGCTGTCATGGGGGATATAAGTTATCAGTGATCTGTGACACCGAAGCAACCTGTTTCATCCCCCGACCTCAGTGCCGCGAAAACTTACTTGCCTTGCCTGTCACCTAGGACACAAGGTAACAGACGAAAGAGCATGTGGAAGGAATATAAGGCAGGATTTGTTTTTATAAAGCTCTCCCCCTCTCTTGCTTCTAAGTAGCAAACATTTTGAAAACAGAATGGTTCAACCTTGGAACAGATGACCAACGGGGATCGGGGAATATTCTAAAACAAAGTATGCTATCTTCAATGGGGGGCACTGTCGCCTGGAGGCAGCAGGATCGACGGGATGGATGACCTTTTGAGGTCCCTTCTAGCATGCAGCCCCTCTGAACCCCAAGGAACAGGGACCAGGGAACAGGGACCCCATGTGAAGGAAATGCTGTTGGCACCTGTCCGGTCTGGGGCCCAACTGGTAAAAGGTGAGAACACACTGGAGAAGTCAGGAAACGGCTTGACGTTTTCTCATTTTCCGTCCGTTTTGTATCCTGGCTCCATGTGTTGGGGGTGCTGGAGCTCAGATTTCATAAACAGGGTCTGCGGAGGCAGGAAGCTCATGCCGTGTGAGCTGTTTTCTTCCCTGCTTTGCCCACATTTTACAAATCTCTTTCCTCCTTTCCCTTTCTGGTTTCTCACCCCCTTGCCTCTGGCACTGTAAAATCCTGGCAGGCCCCGGAGCCAGATTTATTTGGGTTGAATAAACAGTTAAATGAGGTTTTATTTTCTTGTTTTGGCCCTGAATTGGAAGAAGGGGAGTTACAAGGCTGAGCTGGCCTCTTGGGAAGCCATTACATAATTCTGCTGGTACTTTGGAAGATCGCTTATAAATAACCCTTATTTACAATAAATCATCAAGATGTTGAGGAAAATCAGGTCATTTCATACAAGAAAGGTGAACAAATTGAAGGAAATGAGCCAGAGACCCACATTGGGAAAAGGACACCTCTCCGTGTTTGTCCAGCTAGTTCTTTAGAGCAGCCACCCTGGATTGACTCCTTTGTCCTTTTCCTAAATGGAAAAGCTGCCTTTGAAAAGGGTCACTTTGACATGATTGATCATGGCAGCCAAGAGGTGTCCCATAATTTTTTCTTTTAAAATGCTCACCAAAGAAGTGCCTGAGGAGGCGGCTCTAAGTAAAGACTTGCTTATTCATCATATTTTGTTTTTTTCCAATCATAATGAAAATAACTTTAGAACCAACAGTATTTTTTTTATTATTAATCAAAGACTCAAAGGGTTAGGGATACATTCAGGGAAGATTCCATCCAGTGGTTACCACCTATGCACGGGGACACAAGACACGCTGTGAGTATAAAGATTGTGGGCGGTTTTGTTTATCTTTATACATTTCTGTACAAATGATGGAGTGAAAAGTAATGAAGATGAAGATAAAAAAAAGGTAGTGTGGGGGTGCGTGTGCACATGCTTTGTGAGTAGGGATGTCTCAGGTTGTTTCATTAAAAACAACTTTTTTAGTGAACTATCTAATTGACATATAATATTCTATTAGTTTTATGTATATGACATAATGACTCAACCAACCTTTGTATACATGGCAAAGTGATCACCACAGTAAGTCTGGTTACCATCTGTCACTACCAGCTAGTTTCATTGACTGGGTGACTTAGCCACCGCTCAAACAAACAATTCTAAAAACACAGCAGGATTGTGGGTGTAATATCACACAAAATAATGGATAACGCAAAATAATGTTTCTCTTTCCACCACCATCCATACCCCTTCAGGACTCATTTGATGACAGGAAACCATCCAACAAAGAGTATGTCCAAGTAAGATAGATATATATATCGCCAATATAGAGGTTTTTCAAAAGGAAAAAAATCTCTCCATGATTCTTGCCAGTGTCTAACAACCCACACTAGTCTGTTGTGAAGTTCACTCATTGCAATTCTGTTTTCAGGGGAGAAGCCAAGTGGCTGTTTCCCAAATATGTATATTACATTAGATAATGAACAATAGAAGTCCTAAGGGCCAAAGTGAAGAGTCTTGAGCCATTAGAAAGTTTAATTCCTGGTGAGAAAACTGCCCTATAAGAGTGAAGGTAGCCTGGTTCAGCTCTTCCTAGCCAGTGGAGGAAGTGGACAGGCCAGGTCTGAAGTTCTAGTTTGATTGAGTTCTACAAACTAGTTTGAGTTCTACAAACGAATGTGCTAACAAGTCCCTTGGCCTACATTTCCTCAACAGCAAAAATAAAATAAGAAAATAAATAAAATAAGAAAATAAATAAAATAAAATAAAAAAGAGAAAAAGAGGCTGGACCTCTTTAAAGATCCCTCCTCCTCCAATGTTCTGGTGTTCCAGAAAATGCCCAAGGCCTGGAAACGTTGTCATCTTGTGTGGAAGAAACAATAGAAGCCATCGATCGCTGTTCTAGGGATCGGATCTTTACGTCTTTTTTTTTTTTTCCCCAAGCAGTTGGGTGTGTTTTGTTTTGCTTTTTAGTGTTCCATGATTCATTGTTTGCATATAACACCCAGTGCTCCATGCAGTATGTGCCCTCTTAAATACCCATCACCAGGCTAACCCATCCCCCCACCCCTCTCCCCTCTAGAACCCTCAGTTTGTTTCTCAGAGTCCATAGTCTCTCATGGTTCGTCTCCCCCTCCAATTTCCTCCCCCCTTCATTTTTCCCTTCCTACTATCTTCTTCCTTTTTTTCTTAACATATAATGTATTATTTGTTTCAGAGGTACAGGTCTGTGATTCATCAGTCTTACACAATTCACAGCGTTCACCATAGCACATGCCCTCCCCAAAGTCCATTACCCAGCCACCCCATCCCTCCCACCCCCCAACCCTCCTTTATGTCTTTTGAGAGCATTTAAAGAGTTGCCTCATCTACTTGGCTAAGGAAAGTGACAAATGGCATCCTCCTCCACCCTCCCACTCCAGTGTGAGTCCCATCTGTCCCAAGAGGATCCTGCAGAAATCTCTATTAATGTTTCCTCGATTGTGTCCAGTAATAATGATGGTAATGATAATGATAATGTAATTATCCCAGTTTATTGATGTCAAGTGCATGTTGATTACAAATGGAACAGGAAGTATTTACTTGCCTCCTGCTTCTCCAGGCTGGTTGTGAAATCAGAGCTGGGCTTTGGAGCAAGCATGAAGCCTGCACCTTTCATAATTGTAATGGGATCCAGATGTGCCTCAGTCCCACGAAGGCAAGTGATGAAAGCAGTAAATGGGTCCCATGCACATGTGCTCTGCCCAGGTGGGGTCCACTTCCAGCTCCCTCTCTGTGAGCCAATATTGTTCTGCATTCCTCCAATTAACTCTGATGACGTAAAAAGATTAAAATGCATCCCCCGCGGCGGCTTGCACACAGTAGGTGCGCGTCCACATGTATTCGTGTATATTCCCGTGATGGCAGGGCATCTCAAGGAGAGCGGTCTGAAAGCCTCTGGATGTGTGTTGCTCTTAGGGTAATGCTGGGTGTGGACATGTCTTCATATCAGGAGGGATTAGTGGGAGGCCAACACCACAGTGAAGAACAGCCTTGCAGGGGATCTGCAGCAGACTGCTAAGGACTGAGCCCCAGGGATGGAGAAAGGGGCAGAAGCCAAGTGTCAAGAGCTGGAGAGTCAAAGTGCACAGCATCTCAGAAGCCAGGAGGTGGGAGTGTCAGGAAGAGAAGGGTGTCTTTCTTGCTATTGAAGCTCTCACTCTCCCCTTACGTTCAGTTCCCCTGTTGGAAGGCGGTGGGTGGGCTTTCCCTCTTTCCCTCTATTTCCCTTGGTATTCACCATCCTTTTCTCTCTACTCCCCCCCACCCCGATTTTGAAGTGTATTTCTGCAATATTAAGTTCATTGTTTAAAAAAATCTGTGTCCTCAGCTGAATGGAATAAGAAAATGTTGTGTTTCACCATGTTTATGGACAGGCAGGTCTTCATTACATTTTTATGAATATCCACCTTTCATGAAAATGAAGACAAGTGGGAATTCTTTTTTTTTTTTTAAGATTTTATTTATTTATTTATTTGAGAGAGAGTACAAGCTGGGGACAGAGGCAGAGGGAGAGGGAGAAGCAGACTCCCCTATGAGCTGGGAGCCCGATGCGGAGCTCGATCCCAGGACACTCTCTGTAAGCCAGTACTGTCCTGTCTTCCTCCAATGAACTCTGATGATGGAAAAGGGGTAAAATGCATCCCCCACGGCACCAAGGCACCTTGAAACTTTAAAATCTGTGACTCTGTAGTTTTGTGATTTCTTCTAACAATGCAGCCAAATTTGGACAAGTGGGGTAAATTCTCTGACTTTTCTGACAAAAATGAGGAAGAAAACATGGGTGCCTGGGTGGCTCAGTCGGTTAAGCATCTGACTCTTAATTTCAGCTTAGGTCATGATCTCAGGGTCATGGAATCGAGCCCTGTGTCAGGTTCTGAGCTCAGCGTGGACTTTGTTTGTTCCTCTCCCTCTGCTCCTCCCCCATCTCTCAAATAAATAAATAAAATCTTAAAAAAAAAACGAAAGAAAGAAAACATTTCTCCATTAAGATGTACTTTATAGTGTGATGAATATAGAAATTGTATGACAGACACGTTAATATTTTGCATAGGTTTATGGATTGATTCATCAGGGAAGCTTTGTTTTGCAAAATGGTTCTCAAATGCTTGCAAGAAAAGATATTTCTTAATTATTTGGTAGGATAACTTTTTAGGTGAAATGATCTACCATAGCATCTTCTGAACTCTGAGGCCGAATAGCACCATTCTCAATAGTCAGCACAAGATATTTTTCTGCTTCGGGGAATAGCGAAGAGACTCAGTATCATCTTTGCTTGTGGTGTTTTAATCAAGATGCTGGCAAACATGTTCTTTTCTTCTGACTCTTAGCAAAAGGAGAGTGAAGTTCTATATTCTGTTCACTTGTCCACGTTTTTTGCCTATTAATACTCATATATTGGCAAAAATGAAGAGACACCTGATTTCACAGGATTTGGCAGATTGGAACTCCATCTGTAACCTTAAAAGTATTTTGAAGTAAATTCAGTGAGCAAATTTGCAATGATTTACCAATAAACTTTTCCTTTAAATTTAATGAGACATAATTTTATAATGCCTATATATTTTATAGCACTAGATCCAGTTGGTTCTAAACCTATAAAGGACAATCAGAATAACCATATGCATGTATTTCAAAAGTCCTCAAAGTAGCCTATCCAGTCATCAGAGAAAATAAATGATTTCTTGTGGAAGCATTTTAACCACCCATTTTTTAAGAAATACTATAATTTGCCCAGGTCTCCGCCTATTATGTAATGTGTTTATTGGGAGTCTGTTTATGGTCTGCCATTCGTGTGTGGAAGCCTGTAATTCTCCAGTGAAGGACTGGCTGTCGGTCCTGACAGGGGCCTGGCAGGAGACCGGAGGAGGGAGGTGTGGAACCAGGGTGTGCAGGCACCCCGAAATTACAGGAACATGGGCCTCTGGGCACTGGGTCTTCTGTTTTGTAACGAGAAGCCAGAAGCAGAAGTGATAATGAAAAAATTGTAATGTTAGCTAATTTTTAACACATTGTACAGTTCCCCTCCCCCCCCAAAAAACCTCTGTGGTCCAGAATCAGCCAGAGGGCTGCCAGGTTATGACAGCTCATCCTGAGGTGCCCAGCCATGTGAGAGCCAGACTGGCAGAAACCAAGAGAAATGGGAGAGTTGCAGTGCTGGCTGATTGGGAAGCACCAGGCTCACGTGATGGCACGGAGAGCAGGAGTTTAAAGCAGGAGCATAGCTGTAGTTGCCCGGGACTTAGGGATTTGAGGACAAGGATTCGACATGATAGAGAGCGAAGGGAGTCCGTTTCCTGAGGTAGTTCCTGCACAGGCACACCGGTGGGTCAGTGAAGGAGGGGGGCACCTCTCCTCTGGCTTCAGCTTCATCCAACACAGTGGCATGGGGCAAAGATGGCGTTTGGCCTTGTTCAGGTCAAGGGGCAGCGGAGGGGGATGACTGGTGAACGGGCAGCTCTGGAAATGAAAAGACATGGCCAGAAGCCTGTGGCCTGACGGACTCTGGCACCACTCTGAGGAGAAGTCTAGAACCAGTTCAGAGAGACCCAGGTCAGGGTGGGGGGGTGGGGGGGAGGGTGGGGGCGAACTGGAGGGGAGGGTGTGTTGCTGAGAAAGCAGGAAATAAATACCAAGAGAACATTGTAATCCACTTGGAAGCTTCGGGCTTTCTCCATGCTTGTTACTCCTGTTACCACCCCTGTTGGTGTGCTTGTTATGGTTAATGAAACACCCGGAAAAGGAAGCTAGAGAGAGTGTGCTTCTTTGGGGGGGCCAGAAACCAGCTGGGAAGTATGAGGACTCTAGGTAACTTTTCCGTTGGGATTAGGAAGTGGAACCGTGAAAGGAGAGGAAAGCAGGCTGCGTCTCTGGAGATGGGAGAAATTTGGGAGGGGAAGGGTTGCCTGAAGAGCCAAGCTGGGAAGCAGAGCAGAGCCCAGCACTGCGCTGGTTGAAGGCCATCTTGTGATGCCAGGCTCAATACGGGTCTCCTAGTTGAGATTGAATTTCAGACAGACCACACAAAAAATTCAGCATAAGTATATTCTATGTGGCATCTGGGACATACTTACATTAAGAAATCATTTATTGCTGGGGCGCCTGGCTGGCTCAGTCGGTAGAGCACGAGACTCTTGATCTCAGGGTCACGAGTTCAAGCCCCACGTTGGGCAAGGAATCTACTTAAAAAAAAAAAAAATTAAGAAATTTTTCATTGTTTATTTGAAATTCAAATTTACTTAGGCATCTTGGATTTTCATTTGCTAAATGTGGCAACCTTGCCCTCCATTTTTTACTAGCTCTCCAGCCCCACCGCACCACAGTGTGATCAGGCACTGTGTGAGCCCCATCCAGGACAGGAGGCTGACTCAGAAAACAGCCAGCTGAGTTTGAAATGAACTCCCTTCCAAAAGGCTGCAGGCCCAGGGACAGAGTCCCCACCTGGGCAAAGCAACAGCCGTAGAGTGGGAGGTACCCTTTGGACACTGAAGTCAGACGCTCACTGCTCTACTTCTTACCAGCTTTGTGAATTTCGGCAAATACGTGAGATCTCTGAGTCTTGGTTTTTTTCTGTAAAAATGGAGAAAATTATACTTCTCACTGGTGTTTTGCAAATATTAAATGAGATGGTGGAGTAACATGGAGATAAATTGCATGATAAAATGGTAGGGGTAGTTCTTAACACTCTGTTCTTTGTAAATCATACTCCCAGGGGTAATGCCCTGTTAAGAAAAACCAGTCCCAATGCCCTCCACTGGACTTCCCAAGAGGTGCTGTAGGCTAATTTTGTTCCCTTGAAGTTTCTGGAAATCTGTTGACAGATATAGAGAGGATGGGATAAGCTCATACTCCTCTTCTCAAAAGGTGCTGGTTACTGCTCTAAACAGAGCCAAGCAAATACCTTACTCTTCACTCCAGGTAGACAAGGGAGAGACTCAGACCATCACTGTGTCTCATAGTTATAACACCTCAAACAAATGAAAGCAGACACAATCATGGTTAAATCTAACACTGAGCTGGGAGGGCACGTAGCCTTCTTCCTCCCAACATTCCTGTAATAAACTCAGATTCCCCAAAATTAAATGCATTGCCAAGGAATTTCAAGACACACAGAGGTGAAGCTCGACATTTACAAAGAAGAAATTACTTTTAGCTTGCTTTATTAAAAAAATTTTTTTGCTCGAATCTGTTCATCTTTGTCTGGACCACTGTGTTACAAAAATACAAAAATTGTCAGGGTTTCAGCTACATTTCTTTGGCTCAGATTTTAGTAGGAAACAAGAGGTGTGTTTAGAGCTGGAGGGCAGTCATCAACAGGCAGGGTGACAAGAATCTTCTAAGATGCTTAGATCTTAGAGGCTAAGACTCTGGTTTTATGTCCCATCTGCAGCATATAGAGGAAATCCAGCTGATGCAACCTTTTCTCCCTTTCCCATATATAAGGAAGGAGTTGTCAGAGTCATCATCAGAAGTGCAGAAACAACAGAATCTGGGTAATATAGTCTTTCTCTCTAGAAGGCCATGTTGAAGAGTAGTGATATTACAAGAAGGGAGTCCCACAAAGCCTATTCTTGATGTTCCATGAGACCTTAAGCAAACTGATCTCTCAGAACTTCTCATCTCTCTTCTATAAAATAAGACTAAAATAATCTCCATTCCACCTACCACAGTGGTTATGGCGAGGGTCAGATGAGATAATGTGTGAAATGTTGATGTGCCCTAGAACTCCATCCTCAACCCTCTTTCCCTTGATCTGTAGTTCCTGCGAGTCAGCGATCACCAATACAATGATGGGATGCTGAATGGCTCGTTGATTGTATTTCCCATTATCTAACAGGCCTGTCTTCTTGGATTTTCTGAAGTTCTCTTATGGCCAAGAAATTGAAAACTGAACCCTTTACATCATCCACATGCCTACCCAGACCTGTTCCACATGCCTGTGATGCTTCCAAGTTTCAATCTGACTGATGGGTCTTGAATAGACCTGGTGCCCACGATGCTGCTGCAGATCTTTCTCACACCAGACTTCTCCACTCTCCCAGGAGGAACCTGGCCAGTCACTACCTTAAAGATACCCAGAATCCAGCAAAAGTAATACTTGGACTTGGGTGATGGAACTAAAATTCTGCTTCTTGTTTCATAAAAGAAAACAAAGTTGTGGATTTGAGGAAAACCAATGAAACACTGACAGGCTGAGTAAAACTGCATGGGCTGTCCCACTTACTACCTTATACTCCATGTGATACGAGACAAAGAGCTGATGCTGAGCATGGAAGTCTCTTAGACACCTGAATTCTGACTATGTAATTGGGGTGAGAGCAGCCAGTCAGAAAATCATGCTATTGGAGGAAGACAAGTAAGACGTTCAAGGCAGGGACTCCATCTAATCCCCTACTGAACTCCCTAGGCCTAAAGCCATGTCAAGAACACAGTAGACAATCAGAAGATATTTTGTGAGTGCATGAAGAAGAGTAATTTTTCAAAGGGGATCTCTAAGTCCATTGGTAATGGTGCAGATTGGACTTTGATGAATGTTGCATTCCACCCTATGATTCGGGCTGGTGGTATTCTGATGGGCTGCATAAATACTTTACCCATTTTGAAAATTGCTTTCAAACTCCAAATAAACTCTGAATTCTCTTGTTGGACAGTATTCAAGGTTAAAATCCCCCCCACTAGAAGTCATATAGTTTTCATTTCTTAATGTTTATTCTCTGTGTTATATGTAATTAGTTCAAAACTAACAATAACCAGTTATTCTTTGCCTCCCCAGAAGATAATCAGGAGCCAACAGACAAACTGAATCTTGGCATTTGTATCGAGAATTAGGAGAGAAATATTTTTTCCTAATGTTATGAATGTTAAATGGTGGAATGAGTTGCTTGATCTGGGGCCCTTGACAAAGCATAAACTTTGTTATCATTGGTACAGGCTCACTGGGTCTGAATTGTGCCCACAGACAAGATGCAGGGGTAGAGTGGGGAGGGCACATGCATGGCAAGCCTGATGCCATTCCTGCATCACTAACTGATGCTGGCTAAGCTCTTCCTGCTAAGCTCAGGCAACACTTGCTATGAATGTGGGATTTCAGGTAGCCATAACCAATTGATCACAGAGTGGCACGTGAGATTTATCCTTTTAACACCTATTCACTGAGTGTTGGCTATATGCCTAGTTGTGTGGTTTGAGAAATTTGAGGAATTTTGCTATAAAGGGAAGAGGGGAAGTAGTGAGAGAGGGAAATGGTGTCAGCAGACATAGCTATGTGCCATACAGATCGTCATTCTTATTAGAGTGGAGGTAGAGAGAAAGGTTAGGAGCAGAGGCTCTGGAAGCAGGTTTCCTCATTTTGAGGAAACACTCTTGGCTCCACATCTTAGTACTCATGGGAACTTGGGCAAGTCACTTCCCTGTGCTTCAGTTTCATCTGCTATGTGCAGATTACAACAGTCCCTCCTCGTAAGGTTGTAAAGAGTGAGTTGTTTCGTGTAGAGTGCTTGACACAGTTCTTGACATATGGTGGACACCATGTGAATTGAATAAGTGGTAGCTATGTTGATGATGATGATGTGATGAATCAGTCACACTTCCACACCCTTAGTGGCACCTGGAACACCAAGGGAGAGAAGTTTAAGGCCCCAATGACATAGAAGCTGCTAACATAGTCATTATTCCCTACCTTGAATGTGTTGACCTAGAAATGAGTTGGAAACTGAGCCCAGTGATGACCCAGAAAGAGACATGAGGCTGGGTGGCAGGTACTGGCAATTCTGTTAATGCTGAAGACATACACATTTCCTTTCTCTCTTTCTTTTTCTTTCTTTCTTTCTTCTTTCTTTTTTCTTATTTTTCATTTTGGATGAGGCACTGCTCATTATTGTCTGCTCAAGGGACAATAGTTTCATGGCAGAACATTTTGTTTATATCTCATTTCCTGAGGATCCTCCTTGGAACAAGGGATTTCATTCTCTGCTGTCTTGTCTTAGGTAGCAGAGCAGATGCTTATTGTAGGATTCAAAAATAATTGTTTTTTTTTTTCTTTTTAAATCCAGCTACGATTTTATCTGATGGCCTTTAGCAAGTGTGGATTCCTCAAGTGAAAGGGCATTGAGGCAGAGAAGAGTCAACAGTTTCCATCAAAGTCTTAACTGCCTGGGAGATTTTTAAAAATTATTGTTGGATTCCTATTGAATTCATCTTAGAACACTTTGCAAATGTTTAATAGTTATTTTTAAACAAATATCTCCCCCACTTTCATTTCTTAACCTGACTTCTTACTTCAATAAATACAAACTTTAAAAAAAAAGGACAGAACTTATACTCATTGATTTACTATTTTAAAAAAATCTCCATATAGTTTGTCACCCAAACTGGGACCCTCTTCATTGGAAGGAGAGAATCTTAGTAATTATATGAGGACAATAGATGTAAACTGAGTTTTTCCTGGGTAATCAGAACATATCCTTGGGAAATCAGAATAATTAGATCTGCCAAATTATACATATCCAGCTTTCAAGAGAAAGTGTCCCAAGAGAGAAAAATTGTATATTGAATTCAACTCAACTAAACTAAGTTTTAGTTGATTTAGGACCTCCAAATCATTAAAAACTCATTTCAGAAATCACTGAAAAGAACTTTTGTCAATCTACCATTTTCCCCTGCTCAAAGAATCTCAAAAAAGTACTCAGACTTTAGGTGTGTTAGACCAGGAGGAATGGTTCACTGTTCAGGAATGGGACTGCCCCATAGAACTGGTCCCCAGGACCCATGTCCTTCTAAACATTAACAGTATCTTCATTCTGGGCCTGAATTTGGAGACACCCACTATCACATAAGTACTAACCCGAGGAGGTGGATTACCAGGACCTAGCGACTCTCCATCAATAAGAAGGAGGTGGGGAGATGTGGGTGCTTTCTGTTTCAAGACCACCTTGACTTCAGTGCGTTCCCATTGAGATAGATTGCTCTCTCCCTCTGATTTTGAACCTCCAACCAACGGAGCAGAACCTGACTCATGATGTGAACCTTTGAATGGATTTACAACCTCATCCTGATAAAAGATCTCTTTCCCTTTGTTGCCATTATAAAGCCATTCAACTAGTAAAATAGTTCCACTAGGTACAAAAGCTGATGGAAGAAGCCTGCTTTATCACAATGCCATTGTGATTTAGTCATTGGTCCTGGCCACTCCTAAGCCTGGCCTAGGCTGTCTTGAACCTCTTGTTATAGCATTTCCTTTTAGGCTAAAGCAGAGAAAGGTGGTTTGAGTGCCCCTTCAAGGCAGGGGCATTCACATGAAATAAGACAGAGTATCATAATGACATTAATGATATAACGATTGACAAGCTCCAAGACAATTATTGTTTCCCACTGATTCCTGGATTTCACAGGACACTATTTATAGCCCCCCACTTCTCTGCTGTTATAGCTCCACATAGCTGAGATACTCAGAAAAGAAAAGGTAATAAATCACCTGGCAAGGCCTCAATATTTCAACCATTGAAAATTCTCTTTGAATCTTTGCTTATTCCAGTCTACCTTGATCTAACCTGTCCAGACAATAATCTAAAGCAGTGCTATTCAAAGTGTTGTGGTCCATGGACCACCTTCATCAAAATTTCCAGGACTACTTATTTAAAAAGAACAATTTCCAGGATCCTACTGTATCAGCCTTTGACATTGGTGCTTAGAAATATATTTCACACAAGCTCTCCAAATGACTCTTATTGCACATTAACATTGAACAACCACTAACCTAGGGCTATAGCAATGGTTCTCAGCCTTGGCTGCACATGAGAGTCATCTGAAGAATTTCTAAAAATCCCAAATGCTCAACTACTCCCTGGCCCAACCAAATTGAAATATCTGGGACATGGAAACCATCTTTTGAAAGTATCCCAGGAGGGGGGAAAGATGGCAGAGGAGTAGGGGACCCTATTTCAACTGGTCCCCGGAATTGAGCTGGATATCTACCAGACCACTCTGAGCACCCACGAAACCAGCCTGAGATGTAGGCTATAACAAGAGGTTCAAGACAGCCTAGGCCAGGCTTAGGAGTGGCCAGGACCAATGACTAAATCACAATGGCGTTGTGATAGAGCAGGCTTCTTCCATCAGCTTTTGTACCTAGTGGAACAAAACAAGTGGATCCTAGTGGATCTCTACAAACAGAACATCGCAGGCAGTTGGTTTTGAGGTACGACGCGGAGAGCCGTGATCCTGCAGGCAGATATCGGAGGATATACGGCAGCGGGAGGGTGCCTGGACGTGGGGATCCTACACCACCGGTGAGTGACAGCCTCGCGCGCTGCAGATGGGGCACAGACTCACAGACCGGTAGCGTCGGGAAAGGAGTTTAGGGCAGCCCCCCAGGGTGGAAAATCAGACCAGCGGGGTCGCGCGCGCAAACTGCAGCACCCCCGGACAGAAACCAGAGCGACGGTCGCGCGCAGGCAAACTGCAGCCCCCGAGTCAGAAACCCGGTGCGCTGGGGTCCCGCCGGTGAACTGCAACCCCCGGGGTGGGAACCCCGAGCGGCGGAGTTGCGCGCACGCGAACTGCAGTCCCCAGAACAGAACCCCAAGTGGCGGAGTTGCACGTGCACGAACTGCAGTCCCCGGGACAGGACCCCAAGCGGTGGAGACGCCCGCGTGAACTATGAGCAGCTGGCGGTTTTAGAAGCACAAAGGGCAGAGACAGGCCCCGACCTGGAGGCAGGACTGGGGGCGCTGCGGAGGGGCGCACAACCCAGGCCCCTGCAGTTTGTAGCAGCACGGACAGAAACGGAGACAGTGTGGCCTGGAGAGCTCACTGAAGAACAGACTGAGGTCTCTCTGCTCTGAGGCTGAGGGTTGGAAATGGTCTCTTCTGCTCTGACTCGCGGAAGAGACACGGAAAGCCACCAGGGAAAGCCACCAGAGAACAAAAGCCCCAAAGACTGATCCCCACTGAGCCCATCCCCCGCCACAGGGGCGCAGGGCAACTCCGCCCAAACAGGGTTGCCTGAGTAACAGCGAGGCAGGCCCCTCCCGCAGAAGACAGGCTGGGAAAACAAGAGGCCAGCAACCCTAAGGTCCCAAGAAAACAGGTGCATCTTGCTTGGGTTCTGGTCAATAATTTGGATTCTATACATTCCCTCAAACACCCATCAACAGAATGACTAGGAGAAGGAGCCCCCAAAACAGAAAAGACTCAGAGATTATGACTTATGCTGCAGATTTATAAATGGATGCAGATATAACCAAGATGTCAGAGATGGAATTCAGGCTAGCAATTGTGAAGACAATGGCTAGAATGGAGAAATCAATTAATGGCAACATAGAGTCTCTAAGGGCAGAAATAAAAGGGGAATTGGCAGAACTTAAAAATGCTATCAATGAGATCCAATCCAATCTAGATAATCTAACAGCTAGGGTAACTGAGACAGAAGAAAGAATAAGTGATCTGGAAGACGGTATAATAGATAAAAAGGGAAAAGAGGAGGCCAGGGAAAAACAACTCAGAATCCATGAAAATAGAATCAGAGAAATAAGTGACACCGTGAGGCATTCCAATGTCAGAATAATTGGAATCCTGGAGGGAGTGGAGAGAGAGAGAGGGCTAGAAGATGTATTTGAGCAAATCGTAGCTGAGAACTTCCCTAATCTGGGGAATGAAACAAACATTCGAGTCCTAGAGGCAGAGGGGACCCCTCCCAAGATCAAGGAAAACAGGCCAACACCCCGGCATGTAATAGTAAAACTTGCAAATCTTAGAACCAAGGAAACCATCTTAAGGGCAGTTAGGGGGAAGAGATTCCTTACGTACAGAGGGAGGAACATCAGAATAATGTCAGACCTATCCACAGAGACCTGGCAAGCCAGAAAGGCCTGGCAAGACATATTCAGGGTACTAAATGAGAAAAACATGCAGCCAAGAATACTTTATCCAGCAAGGCTTTCATTTAGAATGGATGGAGAGATGCAGAGCTTCCACGACCGACAGAAGTTGAAAGAATATGTGACCACTAAGCCGGCCCTGCAAGAAATATTAAGGGGCGTTCTATAAAAGGAGAAAGACCCCAAGAGTGATCTACAACAGAAATTTACAGGGACAATCTATAAAAACAACGTCTTCACAGGCAACATGATGACAATTAATTCATATCTTTCAATAATCACTCTCAACGTGAATGGCCTAAACGCTCCCATAAAACGGCACAGGGTTGCAGATTGGATAAAAAGACAGGACCCATCCATATGCTGTCTACAAGAGATTCATTTTGAACCTAAAGATACATCCAGACTGAAAGTGAAGGGATGGAGATCTATCTTCCATGCCAGCGGACCTCAAAAGAAAGCTGGGGTAGCGATTCTTATATCAGACAAATTAGATTTTAAACTAAAGTCTGTAATAAGAGACACAGAAGGACACTATATCATTCTTAAAGGGTCTATCCAACAAGAAGATCTAACAATTGTAAATATCTATGCCCCCAACATGGGAACAGCCATCTATATAACCCAACTGTTAACCAAAATAAAGAATCATATTGATAACAATACGTTAATTGTAGGAGACCTCAATACTCCACTCTCAGCAATGGACAGATCATCTAAGCAGAAAATCAACAAGGAAACAAGAGCTTTGAATGATACATTGGACCAGATGGACCTCATAGATATTTACAGAACATTCCACCCTAAAACAACAGAATACTCATTCTTCTCAAGCGCACATGGAACTTTCTCCAGAATAGACCATATACTGGGTCACAAATCAGGTCTCAACCAATACCAAGAGGTTGAAATTATTCCCTGCATATTCTCAGACCACAATGCTCTAAAACTGGAACTCAATCACAAACAAAAAATTGGCAGAAATTCAAACACTTGGAAGCTAAAGACCACTCTGCTCAAGAATGTTTGGGTCAACCAAGAAATCAAAGAAGAACTGAAACAATTCATGGAAATCAATGAGAACAAAAACACATCAGTCCAAAACCTATGGGATACTGCAAAGGCGGTCCTAAGGGGGAAATACATAGCCATCCAAGCCTCACTCAAAAAAACAGAAAAATCCCGAATTCACCAACTAACTCTACACCTTAAAGAACTAGAGAAAAAGCAACAAATGACGCCTAAGCCATGCATTAGAAGAGAAATAATTAAAATTAGAGCAGAAATCAATGAATTAGAAACCAGAAACACAGTAGATCAGATCAACGAAACTAGAAGTTGGTTCTTTGAAAGAATTAATAAGATTGATAAACCACTGGCCAGACTTATCCAAAAGAAGAGAGAAAGGACCCAAATTAATAAAATTATGAATGAAAAGGGAGAGATCACGACTAACACCAAGGAAATAGAAACAATTATTAGAAATTATTGTCAATAACTATATGCCAATAAACTGAGCAATCTGGATGAAATGGAGGCCTTCCTGGAAACCTATAAGCTGCCAAGACTGAAACAGGAAGAAATGGACAACCTGAATAGGCCAATAACCAGTAACGAGATTGAAGCAGTGATCAAAAACCTCCCAAAAAACAAGAGTCCAGGGCCTGATGGATTCCCTGGGGAATTCTACCAAACATTCAAAGAAGAAATAATACCTATTCTCCTGAAGCTGTTTCAAAAAATAGAAACAGAAGGAAAACTTCCAAACTCATTCTATGAGGCCAGCATTACCTTAATCCCCAAACCAGGCAAAGACCCCATCAAAAAGAAGAATTTCAGACCGATATCCCTGATGAATATGGAGTCCAAAATCCTCAACAAAATCCTAGCTAATAGGATCCAACAATACATTAAAAGGATCATCCACCACGACCAAGTGGGATTTATCCCCGGGATGCAAGGGTGGTTCAACATTCGCAAATCAATCAATGTGATAGAACACATTAATAAGAGGAGGGAGAAGAACCATATGGTCCTCTCAATTGATGCAGAAAAAGCATTTGACAAAATACAACATCCTTTCCTGATTAAAACTCTCCAGAGTATAGGGATAGAGGGAACATTCCTCAAGCTCATAAAATCCATCTATGAAAAACCCACAGCAAATATCATCCTCAATGGGGAAAAGCTGAGAGCCTTTCCCTTAAGATCAGGAACACGTCAAGGGTGCCCACTCTCACCACTGTTGTTCAACATAGTACTAGAAGTCCTAGCAAAGCAATCAGACAACAAAAACAAATAAAAGGTATTCAAATTGGCAAAGAAGAAGTCAAACTCTCTCTTTTTGCAGACGACATGATACTTTATGTGGAAAACCCAAAAGACTCCACCCCCAAATTACTAGAACTCATCCAGCAATTCAGTAATGTGGCAGGATACAAAATTAATGCACAGAAATCAGTTGCTTTCTTATACACTAACAACGCAACTGTTGAAAGAGAAATTAAAGCAACGATTCCATTTACAATAGCACCAAAAACCGTAAGATACCTCGGAATAAACCTAACCAAAGAGGTAAAGGATCTATACTCTAGGAACTACAAAACACTCATGAAAGAAATTGAAGAAGACACAAAAAGATGGAAAAATATTCCATGCTCATGGATCGGAAGAATAAACATTGTTAAAATGTCTATGCTACCCAGAGCAATCTATACCTTCAATGCCATCCCGATCAAAATTCCAATGACATTTTTCAAAGTGCTGGAACAAACAATCCTAAAATTTGTATGGAATCAGAAAAGACCCCGAATCGCCAAGGAGATGTTGAAAAAGAAAAACAAAGCTGGGGGCATCATGTTGCCCGATTTCAAGCTATATTACAAAGCTGTGATCACCAAGACAGCATGGTACTGGCACAAAAACAGACATACAGACCAATGGAACAGAATAGAGAACCCAGATATGGACCCTCAACTCTATGGTCAAATAATCTTTGACAAAGCGGGAAAAAACATGCAATGGAAAAAAGACAGTCTCTTCAATAAATGGTGCTGGGAAAATTGGACAGCCACATGCAGAAGAATGAAACTCGACCATTCTCTAACACCATTCACAAAGATAAACTCAAAGTGGATGAAAGACCTCAATGTGAGACAGGAATCCATCAAAATCCTAGAGGAGAACATAGGCAGTAACCTCTTTGACAACGGCCACAGAAACTTCTTTCAAGATACATCTCCAAAAGCTAGTGAAACAAAAGCAAAAATGAACTTTTGGGACTTCATCAAGATAAAAAGCTTCTGCACAGCAAAGGAAACAGTCAACAAAACAAAGAGGCAACCCACAGAATGGGAGAAGATATTTGCAAATGACACTACAGATAAAGGGCTGGTATCCAAAATCTATAAAGAACTTCTCAAACTCAACACCCAAAAAACAAATAATCAAGTCAAAAAGTGGAAGACATACAAATGGCTAACAGACACATGAAAAAATGTTCATCATCATTAGCCATCAGGGAAATCCAAATCAAAACCACACAGAGATACCACCTTACACCAGTTAGGATGGCAAAAATGGACAGGGAAAGAAACAACAAATGTTGGAGAGGTTGTGGAGAAAAGAGGAACCCTCTTACACTGTTGGTGGGAATGCAAGTTGGTACAGCCACTTTGGAAAACAGTGTGGAGGTTCCTCAAAAATTTAAAAATAGAGCTACCCTATGACCCGGAAATTGCACTACTGGGTATTTACCCCAAAGACACAGATGTAGTGAAAAGAAGGGCCATATGTACCCCAATGTTCATAGCAGCAATGTCCGCAATAGCCAAACTGTGGAAAGAGCTGAGATGCCCTTCAACAGATGAATGGATAAAGAAGATGTGGTCCATATATACAATGGAATATTACTCAGCCATCAGAAAAGATGAATACCCAACTTTACCTCAACATGGATGGGACTGGAGGAGATTATGCTAAGTGAAATAAGTCAAGCAGAGAAAGTCAATTATCATAGGGTTTCACTTATTTGTGGAACATAAGGAATAACATGGAGGACATTAGGAGAAGGAAGGGAAAAATGGGTGGGGGGAATTGGAGGGAGAGATGAACCATGAGAGACTATGGACTCTGAGAAACAAACTGAGGGTTCTAGAGGGGAGGGGTGTGGGGGGATGGGTTAGCCTGGTGATGGGTATTAAGGAGGGCACGTACTGCATGGAGCACTGGGTGTTATACGAAAACAATAGATCGTGGATCACTACATCAAAAACTAATGATGTATTGTATGGTGACTAACATAACATAATAAAATTAAAAACTACAAAAAATAAATAAATAAAAAATAAAGAAATAAAGGAAAGTATCCCAGATGATTCCAGTGTGCAACCAAGGTTGAGAACTACAGCAATACAGCCATCATTCTCAGAAGATGGCAAGGCTTCCCTGTCACGGGGGATCACATCTAGGAATGTGACTGCGGTCAAGACCAACTCTCCCATAAGACTGTGGGAACTGAGGGCTATCTAGGCAGGTGCTATTCAAAGTATGGTCTGCAGACCGTGTCAGTCCATTAACTTTTTCATTCCTGGTCCTTAAGGAGATTATACAAGCATGGGAAACAATCATATTATTAAGGATTGGGGGTTTTTTTGTAGCAAGACTTTCCTGATGAAGCAAGGAGTACATTAATATTCATTCAGATACAAGCTCCTTACCTCATCATGGACAAGTCACAAATAGTTTGTGGATGGGCACTTTGAGCAGCTCTGGTCTAGACCAGCTGCCTGGGCATGAGGATACAACCTGAAGGGTCCCCATGGCGATGCAGTCCTGCCACTGACTCTTGAAACAGCTGAGACCAACCTGGAAACTCAGCCCCACCAAGGAAAGTGGGCTGCATTCTCAGAATGTTGACGCACTGTCCGCAGGGACAATCTGCCAAGCCAAGAAAGAATCCAGCTGGAATCTTTCAGGAAGCCCAAACACAAGGGGACAGCCTTGATGAAAATGCTATGGCCTGAAACTCACGAACTAGGTGCCCGTGGACAACAGGAAGTTGGCAAAAATGCTTGACCAAGAGCCAGAGGACCCCATGGGTGGTTTCAGGGCCTCAGAAAACAGAGCGAGCCCTAGTTACGGCTCTCTCAGCTGCAAGAGACAGAAAATCAAAACCTAATCTTAACACAGAAGGAGAATTTATTGCTCAGGTCAGGCCCTTCCCACTTAGTGGCAAATATGGCAGCCAGCAGCAGCAGGCTGACATCTCCCAGATTGACAGCCACAACAGAATAACAGCCATGTTCTTTCCCAATAGTTCTGGCAGAAGTACTGGGACGGGCCCTTGTTGAGCCAGACTGGGTCATGGCCCTATCTCTAAATCAATCATAACTTCGACTGCACATATCAAAGTCATGTAGCCATCACTGGAGGTGGAAGGTGTGATAAGCCCCGCCTGAACTACATGGACTGGGAGTAGATAAGAGGTGGATCCACCAAAGGAAGATCGATAAACACCTAGCAATAGAAGGGGGAACAGGAGGTGGACAGGCAAAGTCAATAGCTGCCCCTATGAAAGCTCAGAATCACCAGCTTATATGCTGCAAAGTGGTCTGAACCCACATTCCAGCACCAACATGCCTCCACCCTGACCAGCCCCACCAGTTTGTAGAGACATGTGAAGGCACCCAGGCCAAAGACCAGCCCAAGGAATCATGGCACTCACTTCTGTCCCCTGTTTGCTTTGGCAATGTCATTCAAAATAGACTTTTTAGGGATTTATTCTTGTCCCTTCTCCAATTCCAATCACAAGAATCTAATTTCTTTTTTGTTGTTGATGTCCATTCACTCATTCATTCATGAGTTCATTAGATAAACATTTATACTGAGTGCTCGTGATGCTGGTAGTTAGAGATACCCAGATAAATAAGGCATACTGCCTTCTTTCAATACTTGCTGCCTTAATAATTTCCCATGCATGCAATTTCCTTTTCTTTCTGAGTTTCTCTCTCCTCCCGGTCGTGGAACAGAAACCCAGGGGGAAAAGTCGAGAACTCCATAGGGGTTCTCTACGGTGAGAATGTGAAAAAATCCTGTCCACTAGATTCTCTTCAGCCAAAAATGAGATAATCTGCCACTATGCTGTTAAAGAAAATCCCTTCCCAAAGTTTTCTAGGGAAATGTAAGCTGCATCTGGATACAATGATTCCTTCTTAAGACTGGTTAGCCAAGCATGACTTATACAACTGCCTCTTAAGTGAAATTTCAGAAATTATGCTGGAAAAAGGTCCACATTTTCAGACACAACATGACATTTGAAACCATAGATCCATGCAGGATCTGGGGACAAAGATTCTATCTATGACCTTCTCTGAATTTCTGTATTTGACTTGAGATGCCACAGAAGACAGCAGTGGACTCACTGAACAAGCAGGGGGTGGAGATCGTCACCTGGGGGTGGCCCCACATCCACCGATCTGTGATGGAGGGAAGCATGAGGAGGGGACAGAAGGCAAGGAACTCTTCTAGCAAGAAGAGTTGGAACAGGGCATTGCTAGGACCAGAACCCTGCTCCATTCTGTTTATCAGTTTGGCAGCAGGTAGGGAACTGCACTGGAAAAGGGGTCCCTGGGAATTCCCACAGTGACCGAGCTGGAAATCACCTTGGTCAAAGCCAGTGCCCTAAGCTACGGGCAAAATGCCTTCCCTGTTGGTCCAGGATCGTTCCAGTTCAAGCCTGCTGTCCTGCCGTAACTGTCAATGGTACCTTCTGCTGTTAGAAGAATCCTCCAACATGAATTTCCTGAGCATGAGCAATGTGACAAATACATGTGTGCATCCACCCCAGCATCTGGCACCAAGCCTGCCATTAAGTTAGGTGCCCAGGAAATGCAGGTTGGTTAAATGAATGAATGCATGAGTTTAGGTTAGTAATTGGTAATTCACAAGGCAACATGATTCACTCTACAGCTTGGCTGCTAACTGAGGCTGCATATTTGGGGGTTTTTCTTATCACCGCTTGCCTACCCTCCAAACTTCTCAAAAAGCAAGATATGAGCACATCACCTGGGTGAGATGTGCTGAAACTCACAGAAACCAGCCAATGATCCAACCAGAATGTGTACATGGCAAGAGGTGAAAATCCCAGCGTGGGGGGCTCGGCACTACGGAGGAGGAGCCCCTTCAGCTGGGTGGATACATTATGGGAAGCTGAGGAAGAAACAGTCTCTGGATTCTAGAGGGGGTGGTTTTGTAAAAAGGGGTGTCAGAGGAGGAGGGGGGCAGGAGGTTGTGCAGATGTGAGGGAAAACCAGAGAGAGAATGAATGTAAAAACAAAACAAAACAAAACAAAACTTTGTTAAGTAGCAAAACCAGCAGCTGGACCAGATTAGCTGTTCCCTTTTCTTTCCTATTTTTGGACTTGGAAAGAAAATGTGCAAAGTAATTCCTGTTTTGGAGAAAAGTAGAGAAGGAGGCTGGGGGTGGTAGTGGGGGGCACGGGTCATGGATCTGTGGGGCAGGACAGAGAAGCAGAAAAAACTGAGGGGCTGCACAGCCAGGGGGCTCCCCTCTTCCTTGGGGTCTTGGGGACACCAAAGCTGCTTCCTCTTCCTCGCCGGAGAAAGTGGGGGACCGGGTCTCTGCTCAGTGTCTCTGCTCTGCTCAGAACCTGCGGGACAAATGCCAAACTTGTTGTTCTCACGAAGAGCAGCCAAGGCTGGGTGCAGACCCCACAGCCACAGCGAAAACCTCGGGACCACAGCTGAGCTGCGGGGCCACAAGGCAGACCCACAGGCCTTTATGCTGTTCCCGGTCTCCTTTCCCAGCCAGTAAGTGCACAATGTTCTCCTGCCTTGATCTTGACCCTTGTCAAAATCTCTCAATTTCCCGAATGAGTGCTCACTCCCACGCAATGTAGGTGACTGGGAAGGGCGGGGGCAACGTTTCAAATGTCCCTGAGGTTGCCAATGGGGAACACATTTCAGGGGGTGCCAAAGCCTTGAAACTCTTGCACGACTGCAGGGAATGTGAATGGATACAAACGTTTTGGAAGCTGGTGGCAGTTATTTACTAAAACACATGTTCTGCAGGCCCGCCATTCCACTCCTGCCGAAGAGGACTAAGTACGTACATGCTCAGCAGAAGGCATGTACCAAAATGTTCAGCATTCTGTCTAATCGTCCTGCATTGGAAACTACCCAAATGCGCATCAAACAAGTAGACTTGTTATATAAATAATACTACATTCACATATGAGAATGAATCATTCACTACCGCGGCTGGATCTCACAAATGTGAGGATGAGCCAAAGAAGCCAGGCCCCAGAAAGGATCCAGATTTCTGATTCCATTTATATAAAGTACAAAACAGGTGAAGCAGTGGATGCCCTTAGAAGTTGGCATACGGGGTACCCTTGGAAAAGGATACTGACTGGAAGGGCTCCCTGGGGAGATGGTAGCAGTCTCTGAGGTCACTACCTAGATGTGGGGAGTGCCTAAAATTTCAAAGAGCTGTTCACTTATAGGAATATTTTCCTGAATATTTGTTATATGTCAATAAAAAAGGTTTAAAGGCCTCCAGAGACCCTCTACAGTTGTTCCATGTGAAGAGCTGGACTTAAGGTGAGCTCCAGATAGATGGTTCTTCCCTGTAATCAGCCGAAGCTGACTCGTTGCCATGGCAACCCCTTGTCCTGGTCCTGCCCTTGGCAAGCCACAGGCCTGTGTGGTCCCCTAATGCCTTCATGTCCCTCTGAGTCTTTGTTTCTGGGCTAGCTAAGCATATACCCTCTCTCAATCCTACTCAATGGGACAAGGTTTTTATTCTAGAAATACCAAGCATAGAGACGGCTCCCCTCTTTGGGAGAGAGCTTAATTGGTTTTGTCAGCTGGTCAGAGTTTTTTGTTTGTTTTTTGGTTTTCCTCACCACTCCCTGGAGACCATGCTCCGGCTTCCAGCCCTCCACCAAAAGTGGGAATGCTTTCACCAATCAAGAAGTCGTGGACCCCCAGCCATGTCACCCAGAGGGCCTGGCCCATAGCCCCTGTAGCCAAGCTCCATGGCTGGGCCTGGAAATCAATTCACTGTGGGTGGTGGTGGTGGTGGTGGGTGGGTGTTCTGACCCTTTCAGTCCTTCCCCTGGGTTTCACACCATCTTGCTTCATTGAATTAAGGGGCTGGTGCCTCCCCAGGAAGAAAGCAAGCGTAATGCCTGCCCCGGAAGTGACTTCTCACAGACTGTTATCAATATGGTACGGGAGAAAGCACAGAGCTTGGTGTGCTGGCCCTGAGGACTGGGAGAGCGGGCACACTTGGTTAAGCCCATGTGCTTCCCAGAAAAAGGAAAAATGATGAATTCCCTAGTGAATGTCAGCAAGGTCTTCAGGCTCAAGAAGGGAATCTAACCAATAGTTTCCTGAAATGATTCTTATGTTCACCATTTTGGTTGTCCTCTTCTGATAATCCAAACTGGGATGACTTGATTTCTGACATAATAAGGACAACTGAGTTCTCATGGCCCCACTATGTGTTAGGCTCAGCCACAAGTCACTTAAAACACCCTTGAGCCGGCCATTTTTCTTTTTTTAAAAGATAAAACAGCTTCTTTATACAGACCTTTATCTAGCAAGAAGAATGACAATACGGCTCTGGCATGTCAACAAAAGGACACTTTGCTAGCCAGGTGAGACAAGGCCTTTGAGTAGAAATTACACGTTGCTAACTCTTGACTGTTGTAGATTTTGTTATATAACCATCACCTACTGTCCTCTAGACAGTGGACCCCCTTGTTAAAAAATTATTATGATTTCAAAATGGCAACCACAAAGCAGTAAGCCGAGTCTGGAGCTCGAGGCGGGTCCTGGGTGCAGAAAGACTGTGTGGATGTTCCCGTAAGGTTGGAACCGTCCAAACTGTTGGTAGTTTACACAACAGTAGAGAGCCTGGCCAGTGTCTAACAAACAAACAAACGAAAGTAAGAAGACTGGAAGTAAAAACGTAATATTATCGTCATTTACAGATACTATGAAATTCCTGGGAAAAACCATATAATCAACAGGAGAATAAAGCTATTAGAACTAATAAGATAGTTCAACAAGTTGACGGGATACAAGATCAAAACAAGAATATAAATGAGTGGAGGGAGTAGACCGTGAGCATGGACTTCTAAGGGAGGTCTCCTAGAGCTGCGCCCATCTTGTCACAGGGTGTGGAAGTGGGACTGGAGGGGGGGCTCTTTAGCTGCTTTGCATCCCTTGCCCAGAGGGGACTTCAGTGCAATTCTTGGAAAGCATGCTTTGCATCCCCTGGACTTTTGGACACTTTTTGCTGGGTCTGCCATAGAGCTGTTGGATCCCCAGACAAGAGGCTTCGTGTCTGTGACTGCAGGACCAAGTGGGAACAGAAGGCTAATTTGGGAGACACCTGTCTTCCTTCTGGGGGCAGGCCCTGTGCCATCAGTAGGCACAGAACGGTGGGGGAACAAGGTGCAAACCAGGATGGGAATATTTTGCTTAGGGTCTTTTAAAAAGACACTCAACCCAAGAGGACCATGGGGAACAGAGAGGTATTTTGCATAGAAGGTTCTGTGTGGAGCAGATCCTGATGTGGGACGGGAGGAGATCTTACACTTATTTCAAGTCTGGAGTTTAAATGTTCTGTTACAAGGAAGACTGCAGAGCCAGACATTCAGGATGCAATCCAGGCTCTGCCACTTCTCTGCTCTGTGAATCTGTTCAAATCCCTTAACCTCTGCAAGCAAGAGTTTTCCCCTCTGTGGGTTTGATGTTATTCTCACACCAATACCTACCCACCAGGATTGGTGACAAATAGTGTAATGATTTCCAATAATCTCCAATAAGCCCTGCACATAGGTTGTAATCAAAGCCTTTCTGTAAAAAGTCCCCTTTAATTTCTTTAAATTCATTCTGTGGAACTAGTTCTTCTCTGCTCCTGGATGAAATTTAGGACACGTCTCATGAGTTTTGTGGTCCCTTTCAGGTAATAAAAGTAGTCTCAGGTCAATAACTCATACTTTTGGTTTCCAGTGACAAATTAAACTTTCCGCGTCATCCACAGTTCGGGGCTTCTGCACGTTCCAGCTCAGGCTTGGAACCAGGCGGCAGCCAAGGTTAGGAGCTGGAGTTCTCGAGCTCTGATCCTAGCCCCCTCCCAGCCGCCCAATCTTATTAATCATGGTTTCTCATCCCTGCACGATCAAAGTGCGGGAGAGAGTGGAGGAAGGCAGCAGCAAAGCTGCTTGTCCGACACTGTGGGGACCTGGACACGGGGCTCTCTGGTCTCAGGGGTTCTCGGGGGAACAACCTGTGGGTTCTTCAGAAACAGCCCCTCTCTCTGCCCCCAAACTGGGAAAAGCAGCAGAAGTCAAGTGTAACACGTGCTGTACGTTTTATATCTAACCTTTATTAAATCAAGGCAGCTCTCTTTCTACTCTAGATTTAAAGCAATTGTTTAAAAATCACACATGGATCCAAGCTTTTCCTGGTAGCTTAAGATATCACGTGTTTCTGTTGCTTATATTAACAAGGAAAATTACATTGATCAAATTTCTGATGTCAAACCATTTCCACAAGTTTTGGATGAAACTACTTAATCATGATGCATTTTTTAAAATAATTCAATATCTGATTTGGTAAGCTAAAATCTCGTTTTGATTTTCACATTCATGTTCGTAAGTGAAATGGGCCTATAATTTCCTTCTGATACTGTTTTTATCTGATTTTAAATGAAAATACACTAATCTTATTAAGTGAATGGGACAATCTTTTTGTTTGTTTCTGTTTTCTGGTCCAATCTATTTAAGATTAGAATTAACAATTTCTTGAGAGTTTGGTAGAACTTACCTGTAAAACCACCAGGGCCTGGATTTCTGGGGAAGAAGAGATATTTAAGTCCTACTTTAATGTCTTTAATACTTACTAGTCAAGTCAGATTCTCTATTTTTTTCTGGGGCTGATTTTGCCATTTTGTGTTTTCTCGGGTACTCGTGTATTTACTCAACTTTAAAACAGACGAGCACATAGCTTCTCATAATACCTTTTTTAAATAACAGTTTTATTGAGATCGAATTCACATACCATGATCTTCACCCTTTGTAATGTGTATGATTCAGGGATGATTCACAGATTTGTGCCACCGCCACCACTATCTAATTCAGAACATTTTCATCATTCCAGAAGGAAACCTCATGCTCGTTCGCAGTTACTTCTCGTTCTCTCCCACCCACCCTGCCCCCACCCCAGTCCCTGGTAACGGTGAACATACTTTCTGTCTCTAAGGATTTTCCTGCTCTAGACATTTCACAGAAACAGAGTCATACAGCACGTGGCTTTTTTGTGTTGGGCTATTTTAACTTACCATAAAGTGCTAAGGTTCACCCATGCTCTAGCATTTATGGCGACTTCATTTCCTTATACGGTTGCGCGACATTCTATTATATGGATATACCGCCTTGTCTTTATCCCTTCATCATCTGACGGACACTTGGTTTGTTTCCACTTCTGACTATCGTGACTCATACTTCTATGGACAGAACCGTGGGTAAACAATTGCTGTCCTGAGCTCTCAGAGTGCATCCTACTGGTTATTCCCTGAGATCCACCCCCCAGCTCCCTCTGATCACAGAACCAACGGGCTCCTGTCAGACAGGGCAGGGAGCTCCCAGGTCTCTGCCACAGGACTGTGGTCAACACGTGTATTGACTGGAGGGGTCCCAGCCTCCTGGCTGGCAAATATTTCAAATATCAGCCTTGGGGGCCTCAGTGCCAAAATTTCGAAAACTAGCCCAATAATTCAACTCCACCATGTTACATTTGAGGAAACTTGGATCCAGAAGAGGTAAGCCATTTATTAAAATCACACACATTGGGGCGCCTGGGTGGCTCAGTCGTTAAGCGTCTGCCTTCGGCTCAGGTCCTGATCCCAGGGTCCTGGGATCGAGCCCCATGTCGGCTCCCTGCTCAGCAGGAAGCCTGCTTCTCCCTCTCCCACTCCCCCTGCTTGTGTTCCCTCTCTCGCGGTCTCTCTCTTTGTCAAATAAATAAATAAAATCTTAAAAAAAAAATCACACACATAATTTGTTCGGAATCACACTCCTAATGAGTGACAAACTCAAGATTGGTAACGGTGATTCAGTCCAACATTCTGCCCCAACCCCAACCAGAGATAAACCAAATCATAATGAAAGATTGTCTGCAAAACCCAACGGTTGCTTCTTTCTGATTTGTGACAAAATTTGGGCACGTTAGATTCTGAAGAGTTTTCAGAAAGGACAAAAACTATGAATACAATCACAGGTCTATCAGTGCAAGAAATAGGTAAACAAATTTTTTTAAATAAACATTTCAGTTCCTCTATCACCTAACATTGGTCATCTTTATCCTAAAGAAAGCCAGACAGCCAATCCTGTGAGAGCCCAGAATGCAAAAGTTTTCCGCAGGATTTTCTCTGCATTGGGCTATGGTGTCCCTGCACGTCTATTCCCAGGCTACCGCACTTGCTGAGTTGGGGCCGTGGTCTGTGTTCTTGAATATAAGAGCCTCTTTGGGTTGCAGCAACTGCTGAAGATTTTGTTTTTATTGTGCTTTTTCCCAGCGTTGGCCCTGTGCCAGCCATGTCCAAGAACATGTGTAGGAGCTGAAAGTAGGCAGGGATGCTCTGGGAAAACGGGAGGTAAAAGCCGAGAAGTCTTGGCTGGACGCCGCCCTGCATCATGTTCCTCTCTCTCCCTCTGCCATTCGCCTTCCGCACCCTTCCTGCACCCTCTCTTTCCTGGGGTCTCTACCTCCGCTAGGCTGCTGCACTGCCCTGAGAAAGATGCGTTCGTTCAACCCAAGTGCGGACTCCTCCCTCCTGCAGCAGGCGGGGGCCTCGGGCTTCCAAGCGCGCAGCTCACACGCAGGGTAGGAGGGCTTGCTGCCTCTAGCCACACTCCGGGTCTGCCTTTCCGAGAACAGAGGGCCTCGGACAAGAAGGTGTAAAACCCTGACATCATGTCTGGGGCAGCTGGGATAAATCTGCAATGATGTCTTTCCGAACACAGAGAGGCAGGCTTGAAAGATCAAAGAATCTGGTTAAATAAAATAGAGATCTTCAGTCAGTGGAATATTATATGACTAACAAGGAGTGCACATTTGAAGAATTTTGAAGAATTTTAATGATGTAGGAAAATGCTGACGATATAACATCTTTTTTTTCTTTTTAAGATTTTATTTATTTATTTATTTATTTGACAGAGAGAGACAGCGAGAGAGGGAACACAAGCAGGGGGAGTGGGAGAGGGAGAAGCAGGCTTCCCGGTGAGCAGGGAGCCCGATGCGGGGCTCGATCCCAGGACCCTGGGATCATGATCTGAGCCGAAGGCAGATGCTTAGAGACTGAGCCACCCAGGTGCCCCAGACAATATAACATCCTTGACATGAATAAGCTCATTCCTCCCTGCAGGGCTGTAAACTGGGGCTCTAATGGTCCCTATTTTTACCTTAGAGTTCACTGAAGCTCCAAGAAGAGGAACGATTTGCCCAGCATCACCTGGCTAGGAAACAGTGGCCCACACACAGATGAAGGTGCCGTTTGGCTCCACAGCCCCTGCTTTCAAATGTGATGCTGCATTGGAAGTCACTAGAAATCTGGAAGGGGTCACTCTGAGCACATTTTCTAACACATGAGCACCTAGGTCTCATAGCAAGATGTGGAAAATGGCAGGGAAGGTCTACATTTTTACTCTCAGTTCTAAGACAACTCTGACATGTTCTGACATCCGTTTTTATAAGAGCTTTGTCAATTTCACAAAAGTTTTGCTCATTTCCTCCTAAACATTTACTCTTCTAGGCAGCAATGGTCTCTGGATTAACTGGCTGCGGGGATATGGAGGAGATTAGATGTGAAAATTCTGACAGTGCTCCTACCTCTCAATTTTCTTCTCCCTTAACTAGTTGGGCGTTGTTGTTGTTCAAAATTAATTCAATAAGACCTGCTTTTCAGAACTGGCAGCTCTGAAGTAATTTTAGACAAGTAATTTCACACACACAAAAAAAGCCCTTTTTGTGTGGGCTTCACATTACAAAATTACCTGCAAGGGGCATCATTGGTTGCAGTAATAAAAACTCAGAGAGGAAGCAGGCATCAAAAGAAGGTGAATACATTAAATCTCTTTTTCACAGACACAAAAAACAGATTTTTTTTTTTTCCAAATGCCAAGAGAAGTCATGTAATGATCTCGATAATACAGGTACCAAATTCCTGCTCTTGAGAAAAGGGATGGATGGAACATTTTAGTCTGTGAACTGACCACAAGGATCAAATTCCCTAGATAATTCCTCCTCGTCATTCCCCTTTGGCTGAATGCTTTGCCTTTTGAAATGGAAAGTGTGAGTTGAGAAAAGGTCCATTCTGCCCAATCCCCCCCGTTATGTGATGGAAGATACCCATGGGGACCTCTGGCTTCCCCGGAGCGAGGCTCACAGTGGCCAGGACCCAGTTCAGCTTTCTGGCATGTGAAGTCTCAGCTTGCTGGAGGTGTTCGGGCTCTCGCTGGACCCATGACTAACTGAACACACAAGAGACTTAGAAATAAACCCAAAGGCCAACGTATTGCTTTTCTACAGGAGAATGGCCCACCTGTAACCAGTCCTTCCCACTGAGCCCAGCCCTGGTCTCAGAATCCTTCTCAACACAGCAGTCTAAACAGCCAACAAAATTGGGGTTTTATGGGACTAAAAGATAACCGGGGCTCTTACAATATCTAACCCTAGGAGCACTACCCACATTGATTTCTGTGCCGTTCCACATGGCAGCTCTGTAAAAACCTCCCTTTTTCCCCACCCAAGCTCAGAACCAGTTAAGAAATAAGACCTCAAAGGCAGGCAAACAATGATCAAAATGCTATCTTCTAGGGGCGCCTGGGTGGCTCGGTCAGTTAAGCGGCTGCCTTCAGCTCAGGTCATGATCCTAGGCTCCTGGGATTGAGCCCCGCATCGGGCTCCCTGCTCAGCAGAGAGCCTGCTTCTCCCTTTCCCTCTGCCTGCCGCTCTGCCTACTTGTGCTATCTCTCTGTCAAATAAATAAATTAAAAACAAAAACAAAAACAGAAACAAAATGCTATCTTCTAACTAAAAATAACTTTTTTTTTTTTTTTTTTTTGGAAGGTGAGGCTTTTGATTTTCGGGCAAAAGCCCTACTCATACTCCATCTCTGGATCATTTACCTACCCAATTGCAGGCAGCATTGGAAAACCGCAGGCCTTCACCACAGAAGATTCTGGCCCACTGAGCTTACAGCCTCCCAGTAAAGCAGACCAGAATGCACCCAGGTTGCAAACAGCAGATCTGACAACAGAAAGCGAGAAAAGTGGGTCTGGGGTGGGGCCTGAACTTTGCATTCCTAGCAAGTTCCCCGATGCTGCTGGTCTGGGGACCACACTTTGAGAACCACTGTTGTAATGGAAGCTCCTCTCTTGGAAATTTTCTTCCAGTCGACCATCAGCGCATCAGGGTTAGCTCATAAAACAGTGCATAATGGCCAGACCTGGCTTATAAAAGAATTCATTTGCTCAACACCAGATGAAACCAACTTTGGAAAGGATTCTTAACTGTAGGTCTTCCGAGAGAGCATATAGTAAGTAGCATTTCCCAAACTTATTTGGCCAAAGAATATCCCCTTTAAATTTCTACTCTTTTCAGGGGAAGGGGAGCAGAACACATCCAAGAGGCTTATGCTTCACTGACCACACTTCCGGGAACGTGGAGCTGGACTAGAAATTCCTTCAGTTGCACTTCAGACCCAAGTGTGTCCTGGTAAACGTGACGATTCTCTTGCTTCCTCATTAATTCTTTCATGCAATCAGTACGGATTTTATCTTACTGTGTCCCCGTTTGGGGTTTGGCGCTGGGCTACAAGGATGAATGACCTGGACTTCAGGGGTCCGTCCTGCAAGGGGGATGGAGCTACCATGATGAGCCCCATGTCACCACAGCAATTACTTGAGTTCTGGGAACAGGGAAGAAAAAGCACGCCCTGCTTGGCAAAGACGGGTGAAGAGCAGGGGGAATTCAGAGACCTCCTAGAGGGGGGGACACCCGAGCAGAATCTTAGCACAGTAGCAACTGCATGCCAGGAAGTGAGCATGGTCTACAAGGCGAAGGGCTCCACTGCTGTGTGGTATGGCAGGTCAACAAGTTCACACTCCCGTAGGGGGCTTGCGCTATCCAATTCCTGGTGGTTTTTAGATGGTCCAGTCCCAGAAGATAACTTCTCCGTGACTGGTCAGCAGGCTTCAAATGGCTATGTACTGAGGACACCCTCCTCTGACTGCTTCCCCTCAGCGTCGAGGGGACAGGGAGGCAGGGATGACCGTCATGGTCTTTGTGTTCCCTGCTGCATAGAACTGGCTGAAAATGAGGACTCCTCCATTTCATGTGTTACACTGGGCATGGTGCCCATGGGTGTGATGGACCAGAAAACAGGGCATACCGACTTTCTTCCCAGCATGCCCTTCTTCAGGCTGTGCCATGTGGCGGCCAGAAATCGTATGGCAGCACCTGTGTGTGGGAGGAGAACATCATGGCTCATGCCGAGACACTAGCCAGATGTTGACATGAGCCTGCTCTTTGTCTCCTCACTGGCTAGCTGAGGACAAGGGGAAAAAGACAATGAGAATTTTATAGAACCTGTGAGTTCCCTTTACAGACTTGACCTCAAAGAGTATCCGATGCATATGTTTTCACAGGTTTGTTTTGTTTTGTTTTGTTTTGTTTTGTTTTGTTTTCCCAACCAGACTTGGGAATTCTATTTCACAGCACATTTTGCCCATTTTGATTTTCCAAACCAGATTTAGCAATTACATTTCACAGTACGTCAGTGATATAAACAGCTCTATTGAACTTCATGCAAACAGCCAGCTCTCTCAGGTCCAGTAATAGTGCAGCTCTGCTTGGAATTCTGTTAGTCCCAGTGGAGAGGGCGGGGGGTGTTTCTGTGTCATTCCTGCATTGTTACTTGGATAAAAATGACACATCCCAAGTCTTGAGTCTGGTATTGGTTTGAAAGTTAACCTAACACCAACTTTTATTTGTGGATTATTTGATAGATTTTACCTTTCTAGAATCAGTTGACCAAATGGACTTCCTGAAGGTTTGAAATCGGTACATTTCCTTCTCTTTCCTATTGTCCAGTCAGCATTTTAGGAATAGAAATGGGAGGTACCAGGAGAGACAAGACGAAAGCCCTCACTTTAAATAAATGACACAGCTTTATTACTTCCCATCCTTGTCTCCATAATAACCTTCAGAGACCAGAAGCTTTTAGGGATTCACGTTGTGTGTGCAATACATCAAACCCCAGGCCATTTTGGCCTCTCAGATGATTGCAGAAAGATGAGGGTATTGATCAATCTCTTCCCTATTTTCCAATCTGTGTAGATGAAAATGAGGAAATGCATCCTTTTAGTTAGGGATGGATTTATGGTGATATCTCTCTTCAGCCAAAGCAAGGCTAACACTACAAAGATCAGTGATCACGTGGAGCAAGATGGTTATATGACTCCCCGATGGCTCTCAGAGGGTTTATGGTGGCCAGCTTCCCAGACTGGTGCGTATCTCAGTCCACATCTGGTGGTAGGAAGTTTATTGAGAGTCTGGATTTTGTATTTATAAAGCTTCCATTACCTATTTTAACTAGGTGTTAACTTGATAAAGAACTTCACTGATAGTTAGGATTGTCTTTTTCTCACTTTTATGAGCTGCTAAAAATGTTGGCAAGAGTCAAAATGTGAAAGATGGTTTTTTTCTTTCTTTCCTTCCTTCCTACCTTCCTTCCTTTCTCCCCTTTTTAAATTATGGGGCCGGAATTTTGGGTTCATGTTTTGTATTTTTTTTTCAATCGCAACAAAATGTTTAACATAATTTTAAAGTGCTTAGCAGAAAGAGCAGAGGGCTGGCAATGACAACACAGACCAACGCTTCCTTACTATACAGGTTTAAACCAAGTTCCAGCTCTGTCCCAAACAAGTTATGTTAATTTAAGCTTGCCATTTATCCTCTTTGAGACTGGTTCCTTATTTGAAAAGTGAGGATAATGGAAATCTGCTTTACACTCCAATGAGATGATCTAGGAGATGATCCTAAAAATGGCTTTTGTGAAATGTTGGGTTATGTTACAATCTCAAGCGACCCAGCCAAGCATTAGCTGTAAATTACTCCCTTTAGTTTCATTCATGCCATAGGAGAGTCACATACTAATTCTATCTGACCACATATATTCCCCTATTGGTCAATATCTTTAACAAATTGCTCATCCCTCCATTATCTCTTTTATATATTCAACTCTTGTCTCTTTATGTTCCAAGGCCATAAAATACCAGTTACTCAGTTTGACCACTAGAGGGAGCAGAGCCTTTTCATTTCCCTTTCTCAAGTCAAGAGAGTTCATGGGGGTTTTTTTTGTTTTTTTTTGTTTTTTTTTTTTACTGCAAGACTTCTGGGAACCTTTAATGTGCTCATGTATACCGTGCAGGGGGCATAATGGAAAGTGTTTTTTAAACATAGTCTATCATAAAACTAATCAGTCCGTAGGCACTGGGACTCCAGTGAACACACTTTGAGAAGTACTGCTCCAGGGTGAGCCCATAGGGATCTTGTGAAGATAGAAGAGTAAGGCCCAAAACAAGCCTCCTTCCCAGCCATCAGTCTTTAAAACTGCAGTGTCACTAGACATCTCTCTTGTATTATGGCACCTACTAAAGCAATAAGTAAATATGTAGAATTGCAAGTAAGCTGATGGGTCATGGTCTGTGTCTCTTTGGAAAATATCTCAAAAGAGAACAGAAAGTATTTTTTTTCTCCACTAAGTAAAACTAAATTAAAAGAAATTTGTATATCTGTATGTGAGTATATATGCCTATATTTCCTAATTCTGTCCACTGAGAAGACCTGGAAGCAATGACATCTCAATAACAACAAGCACACCTAGCACCCAGATCTTGGTTTCTAAACACCATTCTCCAATAAGAAAAAGGCAAGACTCCTTGGAGAAATGGCTGATTCCGAGGCTAGGGCAGGAGAAATATAAGATGAGGTTAGAACAGCTTATGGTAACATAAAGGATGGAAGCACTTCAAAAAGCTATGACTGCATGTCTAAAGAACACTGAGTCAACATGAAAAAACTCCTAATGGCCAAAACTGGGACCATCTGAACAACAATATATATAATAATGATAATAAAATAAAATAAATAATCATGAATACAGCTGATATAAATAAACAATTGAATAAAATTTTAAAAATCTCCATTAGGCAAACACCACCATAATAGTTATTACTGGCACAAATCATCAGTGATTGCTAAAATTAGTGGGTAAAAGTTTAATGAGAAACAGGATATTTGCACAATTTCAAAGTATCTTCTCATAAGACACTAATGAATTATAAAGGGAAAAGTGTAGCTTTATAGTGGAGAAATCTGGTTACCACCTTCTCCTAGTGATCAGAGGTAAAATCACCAGTTGTGAGACTTAACAACATTCTATACCTCCTGATATGATGCACTGAGAAAGACCCAAGGTCACTTGTATGGCATTTTTGCCAAATATACACCACCCCAGCTTAAATCTTGAGAATTCATCAGACTAACTCAAATTGAAGGACTTTGTGAAAAACAATTGGCTAATCTTCTTCAAAGTGACATGAAGCCTGAGGAACTATTACTGGTTGGAGGAGATTGAGAAGACATGTCTACTCACTGCAATGTCAGATCCCCGATTAGCTCCAAAATAGGACATGGGTGGGAAAACTGGTGAAGTTCAAAGAAGGTCTGTCAATTATTTAATAGTTTTATATTAAACAGTAACTAGTACGTAACTAGTAACTAGTTGAAATTTCCTCGTCTTGATTATTGTATTGTGGTTATAGAATAAGCTGATATTAGAGGAAACAGAGCAAAGGGTATGAGTGAACTCTTATTTCAAAATTTAAAAATGTAAAAACTGGATTAAAATGAAGCATTAGGAAATACTTACATCATACTGACCGTATGCCTGGCACTGTTCTGAGTGCTGTACAGATATTATCTCATTGAACCCTGGCTATAACTGTGTGAGAAAGGTGCTCTAATACTTCTATTTTTTAGATGAGGAAATTGAGGCAAAAAGGTTAAGTCAATTGCCCAAGGTCGCATACCTCACAAGTGGTGGAGCCAGGATCTAGCCATAAGCATCTGGCTCTGGAGTCCCTGCTGTTAACACAACATTGGGCTGCCCTTCACGTAAGCACTGTATGCTTAGCTATTCAGCAAAGAGTATCTGCTGAGCATGTATGAAGTCAGAACTGGGGTGCTGAATCCACAGTCTGCAAAGACATATAGAACAAGTTCTTCTCAAGAAGCTTCTGGTTGGAAAGGAGTCAGGGCATGATCTTCAACAAGAGCAACGACCGTTTACTAAGCACCTATTATGCACTTTGTGTGTACAATATTGCATTTTTTAATGATAACCTAGTAAGTGGCAGAGCCGAGATTAAATGCAGATCTGTATTCATTTATGTGTATTTATGGAGCACTGTTGTGTGCCAGGTAGTGTGTTCCATGGTGAGAAGGCAGCAGAGATGGAGGCCCCAAATCATGTGTAGCTAACATCTTACAGTTTAAACCTGACCTTTAACTTCTTAGTACATAGTCCCGACCCATCCACATACCCGTTCTCACTGACTTGGCTTTCTGACATTAGGGACTTCTATAGGAATGAGCAGGCAGTTTATTCCCTACAATACAGCTTGATGGCAGCCAGGCAGCACTCCAAACCGAGGACTCCTGCTCCTAGAGCCACAGACTGGAGCTTATTCCAACAGTCTAACCCCCTTCTCCTTTTTGTAATAACTGGCTTTGTCACCAAGTGCCTGGTTCGCCCCTCCAACCCACCACATCCAGTGGACGATGTATATACAAAGATTCAAGGTGGCTTCCCTGAGCCCTGGGGCTTGGTCTTGGCCAATAAGAAAAAGGAACAAAGTCTGGCCATCTGGTGCCTCATGTAAAGACCTATTCTTTAGCCTCTCTTCCAAAGTACACTAGATTATAGCAATAATGTTTCTCCTTTTAACTTTTTTTCAAGTGCAAATAGCCAGGCTGTTCTCTTGGACCTCTGCATCCGAGCCTACATTGCACTCAGGGGCCTGATTCTCTGCCTCGAGCCCCTACCCAGGACTTCTGGGACCAGATATTTTGTCACCTTTCCTCCTCGGGCCTTGCTCATTGACTGTTGGCTCCTTGCTGCCTGCCACCATGTTCTGCCTTGTTCTTTGCCCTACTGCTTGTTGTTAGACTGAATTGATACAGATGTCCTATCCATCTGGCTTTCTAATTTCCTGGGGACCACGCAGGTCTGTTGCCCTGATATTGGCCATCTCCAGTCTGTCACCAATAGAGGCTTACTTGTAATTTCCAAGCTGGAATGACTGAGAACAACGATTCTAAATGTTGATATGAACAGCGAAGTCAGAAGAAGAAGAGATGAGGATATGTGTTAAACATGATGGAAAGGTACAACTGCTAGATAGAGTAAACCAGAGAGGGTGATGAAGAATGGAGTTTTAAGTGTGAAGTTTTCATTGAATCCTCTAAGACCCTGTAGCTCAAACCAAGGGCTCAATTGCTCCACAGAAAACATGGAACCATGGCTTGTGGGGACCAATTTAGGATTTACATTCAGCAGGTTTACCCCTGAGCTGGTTTGTACTAGTACAAATTACAGAGGACCCATTCTGATAGGGTAGGCATCTGCTGTGGATGTTTTATGCCTTGCCACAGTGATTGTTACGGAATTGAGATACCATCCCTGGGATTATTGAATAGAATATAGCGATTGTATTCCACTGGAGAGATACTGCATTAATACTTAAGCCATCTCTCCAAAGCTTGTAATATTAATTGATGGATGACATGAGGCCCCCAAGTACTCCCAGAAGTAAGAGGCATAAGCAGAATTACCAATTACACAGAATTGCCTGTCTCTAAATTAAAAATAGAATGACTGGCTGGGCTCTGAAATAATTCCTGCAAGTGAGATGACCTTGAAATGTACTCTTCAATCATGTGCAACTTTTGAACCACTGAATGCTTCTTCTAATGGTATTTTGACTGGGACACCAGAAATGGGTACTTTTGAAGTATAACTAGAAATTCCCATTTGATGAAAACTGTTCAATAATCTATGACTTTTCAATGAACCTAACACTTCTGAAGGCCACAATGGCTGTGAACAGGTTCTTTTTTTTTTTTTTTTTAGGATTTTGTTTATTTATTCATGAGAGAGAGAGAGGCAGAGGCAGAGGGAGAAGCAGGCTCCCTGCAGAGCAGGGAGCCCGATGGGGGACTCGATCCCAGGACCGTGGGATCATGACCTGAGCCGAAGGCAGACGCTTAACCGACTGAGCCACCCAGGCGTCCCTGTGAACAGGTTCTTAATTGGGCCAGAATATTACTTGAGTTCAGTCACATGAAAACTTGTCTTCATTTTTTCCCTGAAATCACATTTCCTAAGCAAGTACTTCTTACAAACTTTAAAAAAGGAAAAAAATCTAACCTTTCTATGATTTCCAAGTAGCTATTTATAGGAAAGATCATAGCTCCCTCCTCTCATACAACAAATATGTTGGACTAGGTCCAAGTTTCTTTTTTTAATTGACAATGGTTCTTGAATTTCATCAAATGCCTTGTCAGCATCTCTTGAAAGCATTAGTTGTTGCTACTTTAAACTCTTAATGTAATAGAGACTTGCTAATGTTGGATCATTGTTACATTTCTGTGATAAACTCTTCTTGGTTATAGGGGGCGCCTGGGTGGCTCAGTTGGTTAAGCATCTGCCTTCGACTCAGGTCATAATCCCAGAGTCCTAGAATCGAGCCCCGCATCGGGCTCCCTGCTCTGCTTCTCCCTCTGCCCCTCCCCCTGCTGGTGCTCTCTCTGTCTCTCTCTCAAATAAATAAATAAAATCTTTTTTAAAAGTCTTCTTGGTTATAATACATTATTCTCTTAATACTTTATTTGGTTGAATTTGCTTAAGATTTACTTGGAATTTTTGAGAACGGTTCATATGTGATGTGGTTTATATGATCTATTTTATTTGGTATTTATTTTGATTCTAGGATAGTGGTGTGAGATGAGCTGAAAGCAGTGTGTGCGTGTGCATTTTTAATGTCATGAAACAGTTAAATGACCTGGCAGTGAAATATTCTTTAAAGGCTTTGCAGATATTGCTTTTCAGGCTAAGCCTGGGAACACCAAGGAGAATGGATTTAAGTCTATTTCAGTGTCTTCCCATACCAGTTTTGGTAATTTTGTCTCATAAAAAATCACTTATTTTATCCAGACTTCAAATATTTGAATAAAAATTATACATAATTGCACATCTTTTAAAACGAGCCCCTTCACAGCCACACGAATGCTTACTGGTGCTTCTTGGCTGCTCTTGCTGCCCTTCAACATTTTCCAGAAGCGTGTATTTTCTGGATTATTCAAGCACCCAGTTTGTTTGCATTCACTGCTACCTATAGTCTCATGCTCATTTTATATCATATTGAACTGAATAGTTGTCTATAGTTTTAAAATTCAAGTATATTTCTTTTTTCCCTTCATTCTTCTATTAGTTTCTTAATTTTACTACATCGTGGTCAATACGGCCACATATTGTGTGTCTTTTGTACTCCTGATTTTAAGCCTTTCAAATGTCCTTTTTCTTAGTTTTGCTTTTTTTCTTTCTTTCTTTCCTTCGGTTTTTCTTCTTTCCTTCTTTTTTCCCTTTATCCCTTTCTTCTATATTTTTCTTTAAATATTTTATCTTCTTTCTGAAAGTGTCTAGGGTTTTCTCTTTAATCCTGTTTGGTCATCTAGAGCAAGTCATCATCTCAGAATTTGTGTTCTCTGTTCCAGGAGATATTCTTGACTTTATCTTTTAAATTACTAATGTTTTATTCAAACATGTCCACATTAGGCTTTTTACTGGATTTATCTTAGCTAACATTTTAAAATTTCTTCTTCTTTTTTTAAAAAGATTTTCTTTATTTCTTTGAGAGAGAGAGAGAACACGAGCAAGGGGAAGGACAGAGGGAGAAGCAGACTCCCCGCTGAGCAGGGAGCCCGATGTGGGGCTCGATCCCAGGACCCTGGGATCATGACCTGAGCTGAAAGCAGATGCTTAACCAACCCAGGCACCCCAATGTTTTTAAATTTCTGAGTAATTTTATGGTTCCTCTGTTTCATGGCTACCATACATTTTCATATATCCTGAAGACAATTGTTACAGTTGCCTTGTTTTTAAGTTCTATTCCCCTTGATCCATCCTGCTCTTGTCTTATTGCTACTTGAGGCTAATATCATCACCCCCCTCCTCTGAAAACACCTAAATGCCAGTTCAAAAACATGGAGTATTTCCTGAAGTTTTGTGGGGAAACAGAAAGGGGAGTTACATCGCAGATTAAACAACAGCATCTTCCCCTAATCCCTTACAAACATCCCCTAAGTTTCTTTTCCCGTAGTGGATGCCCATTCTGGGCACCCCTTAAACACACACACACACACACACACAAACACACACACACACAGAGAATACATAGACACACACTTCTTGAGTCACCCTGGGCTCAGCTTTTCTGTTTGGCTTTATTCTCAGCTTCAGTGTCCACACCAGAAACCACACCTTCTCTCCACACTGAGCACACATGCACATGTTCTTGTTTAGAGAACAGTTTTCTCCAGTTAGCCCAGCCAAGCACTGGGAACAAGGGGGTGGGAGAGTGTCAGAGTGAAGGAAGAGTGTGAGGGGCTTGTTACTGGCAACTCCCTCTGTCCCTGTGCTGATCTGGGTAACTGTTCACTCTGTGTTTGGTGTTTGGTCCGGCTTGGGAAAAGACACTCTTACTTGTACAGGAGGTTTCTCCTCTAACTGTTTCAGGACACTGGGATTTTCCCCCGGTCACTGACATTATTCCATCTTCACTATTGTGTAGAAATTCAGTTTCTGGTAGTACTCATTTCTGTCTTCCAGCACTATTTATACTCTATTTTTTCCTGTGATTTCAAAGGGATTTTGGAAAAGAAGAGACTTTGAACTCAGCCTACCATCTGAATTTAAAGTCTGAGTCCAAGTTTCTATATGAGCTCACCCCAACCACTTGTACCTCTGTTTTTCTTTTCTTTTCTTTTTATCCCATTCAAAGCATTTATGTCATTCAGAGAATTTTGCCTTTACGTCTCCTTCTTCTTTATTACTATTCTAGAGTGTTAGTGAGGAAATAGATTCTCACTTGTGCCACCTATCCTTTTGACTGTTGAACTTCATAGTTGACTCATTCTGCAGACACCTACTGAAGACCTGTGTGATAGGCACCTTGCTAAGCTCTCAGAGACGGCTATAACCAAGCATACAGTCCCTCTGTTAATAAATCACAAGAAAACTTGCACAATATATAATATTTGTTCCTTGAAGAACATTATGGTCATCTAGAGCATGTTTCAAGGTAAAAGCCTCCAAAGCCCACATCACATATGAACACCATGCTTGCAGCAAAATGAGAAGCTGTAGCAGATGCTGGGGTAGAAATGATAATGGAGTTTTGAAGAAAAAAAAAAACTGGGATGGAATGATATACATCAATAAAATTTCTCCCCCTGGATGAAGAAGAAATACCAAGACCACCTCAACCTTGGAGGGTGGCCCTGAAGGCAGGAACCTGAACTTGGCCAAGTAGGAGAAGCATGAAACATGTTCCTTATCTTGGATCTTAGTTGATTATCTCAGAACAAAGAGTTAATAGTTGCCACTGACGTCAACAATTGTCTAACCTGTGGGAGGTTGTTCTGAGGCTCCTGGACAGAGAACTCTAAAAGCCTGGGGACCCGTTGAGGGTTAGGAGATGTCTAATCTCTTGGTGGCATGGCCATTTCTGTTTGGTGAGAGGGCAGCAGTCAGTTGGGGCAGGCTGAGGTTTGGCAAAACCTCTTGGGTAGGAGGAAGGAGGGGGCAGTGAAGACAGCTATGGAAAGACCAACTAGCAAAGGAGAAAACTTTTTAAAACCACAAGCATCTTATTTAACATTTCAAAACCTCCTCCCTGACAGCAGTATCCTTCAAACAAGCAGTGGAAAAAGAGTTGAGTGCTCCAAGGTTCAAGTTTCTTGGCCATTTAGAACTGATATCAAGAAAACGGACTCCTGGGGCGCCTGGGTGGCTCAGTCGTTAAGCGTCTGCCTTTGGCTCAGGTCACGGTCCCAGGGTCCTGGGATCAAGCCCCGCATTGGGCTCCCTGCTTGGCAGGAAGCCTGCTTCTCCCTCTCCCACTCCCCCTGCTTGTGTTCCCTCTCTCGCTGTGTCTCTTTCTGTCAAATAAATAAATAAAATCTTAAAAAAAAAGGGGGGGACTTCCTGTTGTCCACCACTTAACCATATTTGACCCATCCTTCCCTATCTCTCAAACCTTGTGGTTGGCATTACCACGCTGTCATTCACCAAAACTCCAATTATTTTACATGAACCTTGGCAAAGAAAGACTAAGGAATGCAAAAGACCAGAGACACTTGGCCCGAAAACAGAATAGAAACTGTGGACAACTAAATTCATTGGTATGACATCCCCCAAAATGAAGTCGAAGCGCAGTTTCAGCCATATACCTTGTTGAAACCTAATCAAACTTGTAATTAATTTTCTAAGGGAATGCAATTGTAGGCACACAGGATGGGTCATGGTGACTTTGATCAGACCAACTTAGCCCCCCTACATGACTTGAGGAAGAATGCTGTCATAAACTGGAGAAAAACCAATATGGGCTCCACTTTATTTGTCCTTGTGCAGAATTGGGCAACTGTAGTCCCCGAAATCAGGGCACAAATAACCACCCGAAGAGCGCAGGACCTGGCATTAAAAGGAAACAATGAAGTGATGAAGACATCCAACTATGATTCCTCATCCCCCTTCTAGCTGGGGGAGGATTACGCAGAGGAAGCTTTAGTGTTCAAATCTAAAGTCTCTCTGCTTAAAGGTGATATAAAATTACCTTTCCTAATGAAGACAACTTGTTTTTAACATTTCCAACACAGGTTTTCTATAGAATGCAGGCATTTTAATATAAAATTATGTATCTTAAGTATTTTGAGTTGCCCAAGGGTGGGAAGAAAGAAGGATTGGCCCCCTGACCCAGGGAGTGAAAATCAGTAGCTACTCAAATCCCACTTTACTTCAGGAGCGTTCAAAGGGTCTAATGACTTTGGTATTCTAACAACCAGCGACTTAAACTCCATCTTGGCTGCGATGGTGGCAGTTCATTCAATCACCATTCATGGAGCACCTACTGTGTGCAGAGCACTGTGCTGGGTGCAAGGGCTTCAATGATAATCAAGGTGCGCCAGATCTCTGCCCTCAGCTTTTATTCACAAATGCAACTTCTTTATCAGCAGCATTCATTGCTTTAGAGTAGACACTGGCAAGAGAGACCTTGCCCGGGCCCATTACTTAAGGCGGGCTGGCTCTGGTTCCCCTACAGCCTCACCCCTGCACACAGGGTGAGGAGCCCACAACCCCCACCTAAGCCTCCTTCCAGATAGCTGGCACCCCCAGAATTCCCTGCTCAATGATGAGATCCTAGTCTCTGAGTGGCCACTGGGCAGCTCTATGCTTGGGGTATGGACAGAATTTGAATGTGTGAGCTGGAATATCCACACGTGTACATTTGAGGCCTTCCATAGGTCAGGATAGAAAATGAAGGTGAGTGGGCCTTCGTCCAGAGGCCACCTCTCCCGGTACCACCATGTTCCAGCCGAGACCTCCAAGAACCTGAGAATTGTAAATTCCAGCCTGGCCTTCCACGTCATTCGATCTGTCGAGGTAGGAGGATAGAACATATTTGATTTAACAGGTTGTTGGTTTGATTTATAACTTCTAAATATTTAGACACATGGTATGTGAGCCCTGCAAATGAGAGGGGTGGGTGAGACCTTCAAAGCAGTGAGAGGTGAGGCTGAAGGGTGACATCTCCATTCTTCTGGCCCCATCAAAGTGCCGCCCTGGACTGGATGTATTTCAAAGAATGCTTGTTCTCTACAGTCTACCTCCCACCCTGGTCCCCTTTTACAGAGGAGAGCTGCAACATCCCACAGACTCCCAGGTCTGGTGGAGGTGGCTGGCTACACTTTGTAGCCCATTTTGTTCGCATGCCGGTTAAGTGTGCCAGGTCAAAGTTCAGCGGCACCCTCCATCCCCCGGCCACCATGCCAGAGAAACACATTCCCTCCCTGCCCTTTACTTAGCAGTGTATTAAATATTTCTGTATTGGATGAAGCTGATGTGTTCCTTTTCCACAAAGCACATTATACTTATGGTCCTGGGACGTGACAGCACAATGATGTGAGACCTGAGACTAAATCAGACACACTGTCTCCCAGGGGCCCTTTGGCCCATGCCTGGATAGGAGTCCTGGCCACGTACTGGCTGTATGACTTTGAATGAGTTACTCAGCCCCCTCTGAGTCTCTGTTTTCCATCTGAAAATGGGAACAGGAGACTGAATGGGAAGGAATGTAAAGCAAAAATCAAGAGCCCGCCTTCTGGTAGATGTTAATCTCAAAGGCTGGGATGGCCGGGGCGCCTGGGTGGCTCAGTTGGTTGAGCGTCTGCTTTTGGCTCAGGTCATGATCTCAGCATCCTGGGATGGAGCCCCGCATGGGGCTCCCTGGAGAGCCTGCTTCTCTCTCTTCCTTGCCTCTCCCCCTGCTTGTGTTCTCTCTCTCTTACTCTCTCATTCTCTCAAATAAATAAAAATTTTTTAAAAATGTTGGAATGGCCTTTACATACCTCACACCCCCCGCTGATGTACATCCTCATACTCAGTCTCTCTCCCTACCTGGCTGCCACCCAATGCAGTGGACCCTCCTCCACTCTGCCGCGTTCCACACACACCTCCGCACGACTGGCCATCTCCTGTCCCTAGGACTGCAGGCAGAGTCAGAGGGCTCAGCCCGCCCCTCAGCAAGCATCCTGGCCCCATTTGCTCATCAGCCTCCAGCTTCTGGATGAAACCCCACTTGAAAGGACGAGTGCTGTAGTGCTGAGTGCTTGCTACACCTGGAACAGCGAAGGCAAATGTAGATGAGACAGAGCACTTTCCCTGAAAGCTCCCACCCCAGCAAAGAGAAGGGGATGGGTGCAAGGGTGCTTCGTAGCCCGGGGGGCTCAGACCACAGGCTCTGGGATCAGGCCGGCTGGTGCTTGGCTCTGCTGCTTGCTAGGTGTGTGCATTTGGGCAACTTAATGTCTCCGAACATTAATTCCCTCCTCTGTAAAATGGGGCAAAATCAAAGGAGCTTTAAATGGCCCCCTATAAGCCCTCAGCCTCGGTTTCTGGCAGCTAGTGAGTACTTGAAGATGAAAACTAAAATTGCACTGTACATGTAAGAGCATACACAAATGTCACCTAACGTGGAGGCTTAATTCTGCCTACAGAGGGCAAGAGGGAGAAGAGGGTAAGAAAAATGTCAGAGAGAAGGTGGCCCTCCATCTGGGCCTGGATGGATGGGGAGACCTTCGGCGGGGAGAGGGGGGGAGAAGGTAAGGGCATCGCAGACAGAGGAGGCCCAGTGCTGTGACAACGGAAGTGATTTGGGGCGGGTCTGGTGTTCTCCCGCTGAGGTAGATGAGGCTGGGAGGCAGATTGGGAAGGACCCAAGGGTTTGCAGTGCCATGCTAAGAAAGTACCAGAATAAATCACTCTATAATATGACGCTTGCTATGATACAGACTGAGGGGAAGACCAAGGTTTCATATGCTAACACAACTACTGAGGCAGACTGTGGCAACTTAGTCATTATCAATATTCATGTTGCCTCTTAGCCCACACGGGAATAACCCCTAAGAAAACAAGCTGTCTTTAGAGCTCACTTAGGGCTACATAGAAGCCAAGGAATTCAACAGTTAATCCTGACCCAGAGGACCCACTCATTTGCAAGAAAATACATCTCTAAATTCTTAACCTAAAAATAAAAACAAACAGTAAAAGGTCTCAGTGGATTATCAAGAGATTCAGCATGTGTAAGCACAAATGTATAATATGCAAGTGTTTTCCAAAAAAAAGGGGGGGAGTTGGAAGAATTTTCCCAGAAAGGTCTTTGGTTGAGGAAGGTTGGATTTTTCTTCTTCTCTTCTTCTTTTCCTATTTTGCAGCTGCAGCAGAATAAGTTAAAAGAAAAGAAAAGAAAAGAAAGAAAAGACACTGTGGCCAGCCAACTTCCTTTCCAAACATTTGGTCCTGAGTAGCTCCTGCAAAGAATAGTCAAATGCAATAGACGTGTAGGAATGCGGCGATCCATTTGCTTTATTTCTCCAAAATTATTGCTGATTGCAGGTTGGGGGAGGGGATGTGTGGAAGAAATTGGCTGCTCTATTTCATTGGGTCTCATTTGGTCGAGGAATGTGTTTCCAGGACCTTCTCCCTTTCTCTGCTGAGCGGTTCATTCAGGTCCTTCCCCTTGCCCTGAAGGTTTGATGGTTGGAGGAAATACTCGAGGCATATTTCTGCTCTTTCGTAACAGTGACAATAATATATCATGGGCAGCAGGCCAGGAGATCCGCACTTAGCCCAGAAACCCAGATTAGCCAGAGGTGGTCCTGGAATCACCATTATTTTTTAATCAGCTCATATGAGTGATTCAGAAATTAACCAGTCATGTGCTGATGTCGCATATAAAATACACATAAAAAAAGAGTAATGAAATAAGATGTCTATGTATTGACACAGAGGGAGGTCTGAAAGATACATTGTGAAAAAAAGCAAAGTGCTGGAGAACATGGAGAGTGTGGTCCCGACTTTATGATTCACAAGGGAAACAACAAACAGTGTGCTTGGGTAGGCAGGAAAAGAGATCTGGAATGATATACAGTGTATGAGACGCCAACCTCTTCACAAGCTTCTTCACGGTGCTTCACTGTGGTTGTTCTTTCAGGGAATGAAGAAGAGAGGAGAGGAAGGAGCGAGGGGGCATCTATGTCCACATTTAGTACACTAAGAAGTATTCTTTTTGTAGTTAAAAATAAAACAAAATAAAAACAAAAACAGAATGGAGTACAAAATTGTTAAAAAAATATTTTATGGTATTTCCATTCAGTTTTGAGGGACTGTTTACGAGTTATCCCTAAGCATCAGACATACAACTCACGGCTTCATCCCCACCACCTGCAGCATCGCCCCCATGGTTCCTTAATAGAGTTGCCCAGTAAACGAGTAGAAGGAGATCTGAGGTATGTCGTGCTGTACTTCTCAGTGCCTTTCACGATTTGCCGGGTTTGCTGTTCTGAGCCCGCGCTCTCATCAGTGTTTTTGAGCGGGTCTCCTTGCTCCTGGCGCCCGAGCTAGCACGGCGCTAGCATGGAGCGCCGACCACTCTTCCCGGAGGACTGGAGCGCTCAGCAGCAGGGGTAGGCGCTGGGCTGGAGGTGCGCCGTGGGTCTCTCTCAATCTCCTGCACCCAGGCACCCGCAATGCAGCGGCTTGCAGATCTGCTTTCATTCAAATGCAGGACACCACCGCGGCGCTCAGAACAGGGAGCTGGAGGCATTTGGGTTCTTGGTTTACAGCCTACTCTTGGGAGCTGAAACAGCAAACGCACACACGACCCAAGGGATGTATTGGAAAGATACAGGAAAAAATAAACTTGAGCTGCCAGACTTTGGGAAGGAAAAAAAAAAAGAGAGAGAGAGAGAAAAGGAGCTGCTCTGGGAATCTCAGTACAGCTCCATTTGCCATCCTTGCGTCATTCCTTCTGGGAGAGAGACTCTAAGAGACCTGACCTTGGCACCGTGTTCACTGTATGGCTAAGGGAAGGTTGACTCCAAGGAAAATCACCGTGCTCTCCACAGGGGGAGAAGGGAAAGGGCATCGGACAGGCGGAAATAACAGATGTCTGCTATAGGAACACATGTCAGTTAAAGGATGCATTCCCCTGCCAGGGGAAGGTGCGGGGCGGGGGGGGGGGAGGGATCCTGGAAGACTCATCAGCCCTCTGGATGCCAGTTCCCTTCTTACCACCTGGACCATCAGTTTCCTCACATCGCGTATCCTTCAGGGTTTGGTGCAGTGATCAGGGTATCCCTTGAATCAACAGTTATTTATACTAGGGTTTCTCAACAGTGCACTATTAACATTTTGGACTGGATACTTGGCTATCTTATGCATTGTGGGATGTTTAGCAAAATTCCCAGCTTCTACTCACAAGAAGCCAGTGACCCCTCCCCAACCCCTGTCTTGACAATCCAAAATACTTCCAGGTGCTATCAAATCACCCCCCCACCTCCCCGATGCCAAAATTGGCTCTTGTTGAGAATTACGGTTTCACCAAGATAAATGTACTCTCTGTCACACAGTGCTGGCCCAGAGGTGACTGCCCCGAAGTTGCTGCATCATCTCCTTCTGGATACTCCTCATTCCTAGGCATTGACATGTCCTATCAAAGCTTCCGATGTCTGTCTGCTAGAGGACTAAGCAATCTGACGACAGAGAAGAAGTTCACTTCCATAGGAAGGGCTGGTGGCCCGGCAGCTGCATAGGAAGGGCTGGTGGCCCAGCAGCCACTTGCAGCCGAGCTGGGGTGGATGGAGAAACCAGAACCGCCTGGCTCATCCTTGAACACAAGAGACAAAAAATAACACAATGTAACCAAGGGCTGCAGAGCAACAAAGTGAGCGAGATATTGACGGTACCTTTGGAGTCAGAATTTGTGTTGAGGGGTGTTTTAAAACCCTGCATGAGGGGCGCCTAAGGGGCTCAGTCGGTTAAGCATCTGCCTTCAGCTCAGGTCATGATCCCAGGGTCCTGGGATGGAGCCCCACATTGGGCTCCCTGCTCAGTGGGGAGTCTGCTTCTCTCTCTCTCTCTCTTACCCTCCCCACCACTTGTTCTCTCTCTCTTTCTCTCTCAAATAAATAAACAAAATCTTTAAAAAAAATTAAAACAAAACAAAACAAAACCCTGCATGAGGTTTGTTGCCCTTGTTTGAAGTGGCGGATGGAGTATTTAAAAACTCCTTCTCAAAGCCACAGCAATGTATTGCTTCTGTCAAAATAATAAATCTTTTCTATTTTGAAGAGTATCTGGCACTTAGGCCTTAGCAAACATTTGGACTTTATAGGGCCATTTGATGCATATTGAAAGCATTTGATGACTCTACACCACCTGTGTTTATACCCACTCATTGTCAAGGAATATTCCTAACAAGGTGTGAACTAGAAAACCCTGCCTACCCCTTCCTTCGTATGTGCCTTTTTGACGCATTAAACAGACAACAGATGTGGCTTGACCCAATCTAGGACTGGGAGTTCGATCAGGGCCAGGCTAAATTTTATCTAACCACTTGACACATAGCTCGCCAAGACATAACTTTGCCCCTGTGGGCTGCCATGGACCCCTTTTCACAGGCTCACCTCCAACGTTTTGATAAGACTAGTTGAAGGTAGAGCTTAATCCACTAATTACCAAAAAGGATGTTTTCAGTTAGAGTTTTCTTTTACTCTTACTACATCAATTTCTTATGGTCCGAAATAGACAATAGGAATTGATTTAGGTTGGAAAACATTTAACCCTTACTTGCATGAAGTATGGTCTTCTAACACATCACCAGCCATTGGGACATGACTAGCACAGTTTTTGGGGAGGGCAGCGTTGAGAGTTGCAAGTGCTTGGGGCATAGCTTATGAGTTGACTGACAGCCTTAAGCTTCCAAAGTAAATTTCTAAAACCCAAGTAATTTTTTCGCAGACATGTGAAACTTCAGAATTCCAAAGGGAAAAGAAAGTTTTATTTTTAAAATAAACTTTTAAGTTTGAAAACAAAACCAGACAAGCAGTGCAGAAAGGACTGTTCTAAATTGAATTTCAAAGTGTGTCTTTGTGTCTGGAGCCCCTCTCCTTACTCTCGGCCACAGCCCTGATTCTAGACCTCATTTTCACTGCTGTAATGACTTCATGGCTGGTCCCTTCCCCCTTGTCATTGTTACCTTCTCTGATCCACTTTGTAAGCTGTCCTCCTCCTAAAGCCCTCTTCAGATAATGCCAGTCTCCTACTCAAAACCTCCTCCCTCACCACTGTATTCAAATAAAGCCCAAACTTGGGGCTATAGCATTCAAGGCACTCTAGGATCTGGTCCAACTTCTTTTTCTAGGTTTTTGTGTCTTATGCCTTGTGGTCCAGATAAACATGATTCATCACCTTCCCCAAACCAGAAACCTACCTTTCTATTTCTATGCCTTAGCCAGGGCCAGCTTCCTGGGTGCGGGACCTGTGCAGTCACACAGGACCCCGTGTTCAGAAGGAACTTGAGCTTGCTTTAATGTTCTACTGTTGCCATGTTTAAATTCTTTAATATTTTATCTCTGACTTGTGCTTATTAAGTGGGTGGAGCATGCACACGAGCAGAGGACCTACGCCAAACACGGACGTCTCCACGGTTACTTCCCCAAGCATCTGCATGTAGTGTTTGTGATGCACCCTTGAGCATAAAATTCTGATGACCCCGCAATGCATGGGGAGTGGAATTTCACAGAGACCCAAAGCCAATGTAGGGGTAAGCGTGTGATCTCTACGACCGAGACCGGGGGTGCGCGGGCAGTCCTGACAGCCAGGCCTTTTGTTTGCATCAGAAGTTGGCTTCCGGGCGCCTGGGTGGCTCAGTTGGTTGGGTGACTGTCTTCAGCTCAGGTCATGATCCTGGAGTCCCGGGATCGAGTCCCGCATCGGGCTCCCTGCTCGGCGGGGAGTCTGCTTCTCCCTCTGACCCTCCTCCCTCTCATGCTCTCTCTATCTCATTCTCTCTCTCAAATAAATAAATAAAATCTTTAAAAAAAAAAAAAAAGAAGTTGGCTTCCAACACGAAAAGAAGACGATAGTGTTCTAAGAAACACAAATGATCCAGGAGCCCTATCATATCCCCCCTTGTGAGTGTTACCTCCCTGTCTTAGCTGACACTGGGAATGAGGACATGGAAAGGAAAAGAGCCCATGATTCCTGGTCCATCCACTCTCTCCTTACTCATTGGTGAGCTGAATGTTCAGAGTCATCAGTAGGATGTGTGCTTACCAAGAAGTGAAATAAAAGCAGCTGAGTCGGTTTAGCGCCATGTTTCCATTGTTCTGGTGAGGAGTTATGTATATACGTGCAAACCATGAAATAAACATTCCATAATTTTGATGCTTCTGCAGAGGTATAAAATGCTCTTACGCTGACATTTAATATAAAAAGGAAGCATAATATCCATGCTAATGCGTTAATTTTTTTTTTTTTTTTTTACTTAGAACAACATTAAATAGCCAACAAAAAACAACTATGACAAGTTGAGAAACTGTGGAAGTAAGGAAGAAGTTTTGTATTTTGGTATCTTCAATGGCATTTCTTTCCTGTCTTTTTTTTTTTTTTTTCCCAACAAGAGGCCCCACGTTTTCATTTTGCACTGGACCCCACAAATTTTATAGCCAGCCTTGGCCTATGCTCAAAGTTACCTCTTCTTTAGAAAACCCCTCCCCTTTTCCCTTTCCTCTCTGTCACCTCTATCTCTGCCTGTCAAAACCCAACCCTTATTCTTCAAAACTACTCAAAGGCGTCATCTTCTAAAGCTGTCCCTGATCCTTCCAGAAAGGATTGCTTCCATAACATTGGGCAACTGTGAAGTTACATAGCAGAGTAATTTGGTGTATACCCCCTTGCCCCTAATTGATGCCAACTGAGCTATCTTGGGGGTCAGAGATGGTCGGATTCTTCTTTGCTTCTCTACAGCTTTCTACACGGCTTGTCCTTAATTGTCCTCAAGGAGTGTTTGAGTTGAGAGGCCAGTCACATGGTCAAAGCTGCTCTTGCTGCCCACAGCTCATGCACATAGAAACAAGGTGGGCCCAGAAGTTTGTCTCGATTTATTGTCCGCCCCCCACCCAAACTGGAGGGTGTCCCTCTACTCCCAGTTTCCTCCAACAATATCTAATTTTGGTTTTATTTTTCAGTACTAGGAGAAACCTTTGCCAGGTGACTCCCAAGACAGGAAGGTTCTATTTCCACCAAAATTTAAGATGGTCCACTGCTGTGAATCGAATTGTCCCCTCCCTCCAAGTTCGTATTTTAAAGCTCTAACCCTCAGTGGTGCTTAAAAGGAAGTAATTAAGTTAAATGAAGCCATAAGGGTGGAGCCCTGACCCAAAAGGACTAGTGTCCTTAGAAGAGGAGACACCAGAGAAAACGTAACAAGAAAGAAGCTGTCTGCAAGCCTGCGAGAGAGTTCTCCCCGGGAACCGAATCAGCTGGCTCTTTGATGTTAGACTTTCCAGCCTCCAGAACAGTGTGAAATACATTTCTTTTGTCGAAGCCCCCAGTCTGAGGAATTTCACTTGGCAGCCCAAACCGACACATACCTCTACCACTCTTCCCACAGCTTATAATAGAAGCTGATTGACGCGGAAAAAGCTTTTTCCAGGCGAAAGCAGCTACAGCCAGAAATGTCCTCGGGAGCCATGTGGGAGGAGAGAAAACTTCACATGCTGTCATTGTATAGAAAACTGCAGTTGTCAATTAGAAAGAGCCATAGTTCCAGCAGTGTTTCCCTAAGTGTAATTCATAGGTCTTCTACACAAATATACTAAACCTAAACTACATACTAGATTTCTGGAAGTAGGGCCCCCACATCTGCACTTTGAACACATGCACACACCCTAACATGTGCAAAGCTCTGAGTCAGAGCTATGGAAAGAAATTCAGGTGACGAAGACCCTAGGTGTAAAAAGGCCAAGGTCGTGACTTCTCTGTAATTAAGTAACTCTGATGCTAGAGGCAATTGACATGCAAACCACTGTAGGGTGCAGATCAGCAACCAAGAAAGTGAAAAATGGAGACAGAATGCGGAAAAACACCCTCCCCGTCACTCCTTGATACAGTTCCAGCAATAACTCAATAGGAAAGAGCCAAGGTAACACCAGAATCACACTGTAGCCAGGCCTATATTCACTGCTCTACAAGATGCATAATTGACTAGTAAATTGTATATAAAGTCATGTGACTTTATACATTCTCATTTTATATTTTATTGTATTATTTTGTTTTATTTTATTTTATTTTATTTTATTTTATTTTATTTTATTTTATTTTAT
>NW_023270839.1:33007650-33022481 GCF_011800145.1 Mirounga leonina | reverse complement strand
ATTTTATTTTATTTTATTTTATTTTATTTTATTTTATTTTATTTTATAGTAGGTTCATGACCAGCATGGAGCCCAATGTGGTGCTTGAATTCACCATCCTGAAATCAAGACTTGAGCTGAGACCAAGAGTTGAACACCTAACTGACTGAGCCACCCAGGCATCCCTTATCTTTTATTTTTAACTTATTAAGTCCAAACATAAAAGACCCACTTGGAGTATTTTGTTTTAAATGTGCCATGTGCCAGGTGGCCTAGCTTCCCACTATGATCCTGACTCTGGACCTGGGATGAAGGCCAAATTGCTTCATGGGCTTATTCCTGCCAGTGTGCACCACAGGGAGTTCTAGAAAATACCTGCCCTGGAGCAGAGGGAGGGGAAATAGAATGGAAAGATTGGCACACCCAAGGAGAAGGATATTTCCCTTTGATGCCCACTGTGGGATATACAGTTCCAGTCACCCTCAAATATGGACCATTCATATCCACCTATCACTGTTCAATTAAGACATACATACGTGTGTTGAGAATCACCAAATGCAACTCAAAGTCTCGGGGAAGGGGATGCCGATGGGCACCATCCCTCATCTCTGCAGTGTAACCCAGGGCTCAGAAACCACCAATTTTAAAAACCTCTGGAAAAGTTACTCCTAAACCAAACATAACAGCTCACCCACCATAAACAGTTTCTCAGATTTGAATATCACTATAGATTTGGGGGGAAAACAGCAAAGATTCCACTCTTTGAAACTACAAAATCTTCTTCATCTACTTTAAGTTGAATTATGTTCATATGCCCTGCAATTTGATTAAATTTATTTGGTAAGAGTGAGCTTTAATGGAACAGGAATGTTCTAAACTACTGTTTTATCCAGTAGATGTTTGCCTGAAGGTGGAGGGGGAAGGAGATAAACTTAGTAGTTGTTAGTTTTTGTTGGATTGGTGATCTGTGTTATGTTTAAGAGACCTTTTTTTTTTTTTTTTTTGAAGCTCTTTAAGATAACAGACACTTCTAACTTTAATCTTAATCTAATTTCTGTCCCTGAGACACTCTTTTCCTTTGCCAAGTTTATTTGAGCAGAGGCTTCAGCGTTTAAGGTCTACCTGTAGTCAAGTCTTTTGAAATGGGTAATAATCACATTACAATTCTCTAAGAGTTTTCAGCTCTTATATTTAGTAATCTGTTTAATCTTAACATCACATAGACAATATCTTTCATTTCTATGTTGCTTTGTACATTTTAGAGATTTGGAAAGATTCCCAAGTCTGACCCTTTTATCAGATACGTCATTTGCAAATATCTTCTCCCATTCTGTAGATCATTTTTTAATTTTGTTGATTGTTTCCTTCACTGTGCAGAAGCTTTTTTTTTTAATGTAGTCCCAATAATTTATTTTTGCTTTATTTTTTCTCTTGCTTCATGAGACATATCTAGAAAAATGTTGCTACGGCTGATGTCAGAGAAATTACTGCCTGTGATTTCTTCTAGGATTTTTATGATTTCAGGTCTCACATTTAGGTCTTTAATCCCTTTTGAGTTCATTTGTGTGTATGGTGAAATACAGTGGTCCAGTTTCATTTTTGGCATGTTGCTATCCAGTTTTCCCAACACCACTTGTTGAAGAGACTGTCTTTTCCCATTGGATATTCTTTCCTGCTTTGTCAGAGGTTAATTGACCTTATAATTGTACATTTATTTCCGGGTTTTCTGTTCTGTTCCATTGATACAGGTGTCAATTTTTGTGTCAGGACCACACTGTTATATAACTTGAAGTCTGGAATTGTGACACCTCCAGTTTTGTTTTTCTTTTTCCAGGTTGCTTTGGCTATTCGGGGTCTTTTGTGGTTTCATATAAATTTTAGGATTGTTTGTTCTAGTTCTGCGAAAAACGCTGGTGGTAATTTGATAGGGATTGCTTTAAATCTGTAGATTGCTTTGGGTAGTATAGACACTTTAACAATATTTGTTCTTCCAATCCATGAACATAGACTGTCTTTCCATTTCTTTGTGTCATCTTTAATTTCTTTCACCAGTGTTTTGTTTTATAGTTTTCAGAATACAGGTATTCACCTCTTTGGTTAGGTTTATTCCTAGGTATTTTATTCTTTTTGGTGCAATTGTAAATGGGATCATTTTCTTAAGTTCTCTTTCTGCTGCTTCATTATTAGTGTATAGAAATGCAACAGATTTCTGTACATTGATTTTATATCCTGCATCTTTATTGATTTTATCAGTTCTGGTAGTTTTTTGGTGGAGACTTCAGCATTTTCTACATATAGAAAGATTTCCAAATCTAGAAAGGCAAATTAGAATAATGGTTAAGGGCATGAGGTGTGAAAACAGCATGGATTCAGACTTCGGCTTTGTCATTATTAGCTGCATGTCCTTACTTAACCTCCTCATGCCTCAATTTCCTCACGGGTAAAATGTGCATATTAATATCTGACTTGTTCTGTAAATTAAATCAGAAGACATGTGTCAACTACTCTATAGAGAGAATTAAATAATAATTTATATAAAGTACAGTAGCTTTCAACATGCTATCCATTATTATTTCCATTGGTGTTATCATCCATGTCCCCATCCTCCTTCCATATTCCTTATAACTCTGAAAGTCTGATTCTAGTGTATTTGCCTATCATCTTGAGCAACCATTTCCAAAATATAAGCAATACTCATGCAGCACCCACTTCCTCTGGAGAGGTGGTAGAAACGGAGCAAACTGGGAAAAAATCATCACCGTAAAGTCTAAGATGTTGATCAAGCCCATGGTGGAAGTGGGAGGTTCTTATTTCTTGGGGCTATACGATCTACAGCCATTGCACAGATATGAAACATGAGCCATATGTTGAAAAGTAGAAGAATTCACATTGTAGCAAGGAAAGGAGTTCTCAAAGTAAGAACAGCTCTTCAAATGAAGATAGAATATTGCCAAATAGTTTCGCTGGAGGCCATCTATTGAACACTGTCCTACAGGAAATGGTTCAGTCATTTTCCCACAATTATTTACCAATTCACAGAAATACTGTGTAATAGCTACTAGAGCAACTTAAGATAAAAGCTAAGTAGGCTGATGGTTTTATTTTCCAGGGGGTCCTAACTATTTTTTATGCCACAAACCTCTTTGGCAGTGTGGCAAAGCCCACAGACTCCATCTCAGAATAACATTCTTAAATATATAAAATAAACTATGTAGCATGACAAAGGAAATACAATACACTGAAATACAATTATTAAAATGTTTAAATCTAAAAAAACAGATTTGTGATATAGTATTATGTGTGCTTCCTTAATGCATTAAAAACCAACAGACAAGGGGCGCCTGGGTGGCTCAGACAGTTAAGCGTCTGCCTTCAGCTCTGGTCGTGATCTCGGGGTCCTGGGATCGAGCCCCTCATCAGGCTCCCTACTCAGCGGGGAGCCTGCTTCTCCCTCTCCCTCCGCCTGCCGCTTCCCCTGCTTGTACACACTTTCTCTCTGTCAAAAATAAATAAAATCTAAAAAAACCCCCCAAAAAACAAAAAGAAAAACAAACCAACAGACAAAATCTCACAACTTAAATTTCCAAAAATTAATGAACATAAATGAGATTGAGAAATATTTGCAACTGGAATGTGGTATGGAGATATCTATGATGCTGACTGGTGAAAGTCACAGGTGGTGCTCTTGGTGCTGTGGGACTCATGTTCATAACGAAAGAAAAAGATAACTTTTAAGAGAAGTTAAGGAAAATAAGGATGTATCATTTTTTCTCATCTGAGTCAAAGGTCCCCTGGTTAAGAACCCTTGCTTTGGACAAATTAAGTCAGAGAAAAGTAGGAGCTTTTCCTTGCCATGTGCCTGTCCATTACGATCTCCTCCACCCACGCTGGGAACAATGCTTCTCAGTAATACCCTTCACGATTTCCACCAATTTCCTTTGGGCTCTGAGGACAAGCCCTTCTAAGCAACATGCCTCTGAGGACAGCCTCCCAGTGACTGACACAGTTCCTCTGGAGCCAGTATCTAATCCGTTTCTCCAGCTTTGTCTGATGTGGACAAATGGTGTCGGTCTGGTCCAAAAGATCTCCTGAAGCCCTTGTTCTCTGCTGCTGCCACTGGGATTTAGCATATCCTTCTATCTGAGAAGAGAGTTGTGGGGCACAAGATGCTTATCTGCCTTGCTCCTTTGTGGGAATCTCAGCAGCCACACGTCCTGAGGGACTCCTTGCTGAGGGGAAATGTTGGGCCCATCTGCCTCCCACCCAGCAAGCCTGAGGATGTTCAGTACTTGCTCTCCAGGAACCAGCTCTCTCTGTTTGATGCTGCAGACCCCTTCCCACTTCAATGGACTGTGGCCCTAGCTTCGGTGTTTGCTTGCTTAAATATCTTTATCTTAAAGAGACAACTTTAAAGGCAGACCAAGTGTGGCCATGGATATGATTGGGATATTTGCAAAAATGTTATCTTCTGGTGGCTGACCTTGTCCCAGAGCCATATTGTTGACCCTGTCAATCTAGAACTCACCTTCTCCTAACCCCCACCCAGGTATTCAGGGTGTCAACTGTGGGCAGCCAGTGAGTCCTGACCAGGGCTGTACAGAGAGAGGCCCAGTTCTTCCTTCTACCCAACCACAACCTACCCAATGCCTGTTGTCCAATTTTTTTTCAGACTTCTTTTTTTTTTAAAGATTTTATTTTTATTTTTATTTATTTGAGAGAGAGAGAGAGAGAGAAACAGCATGAGAGGGGATAGGGTCAGAGGGAGAAGCAGGCTCCCTGCTGAGCCGGGAGCCCGATGTGGGACTCGATCCCAGGACTCCGGGATCATGACCTGAGCCGAAAGCAGTCGCTTAACCAACTGAGCCACCCAGGCGCCCTTTTTTCAGACTTCTGCTTTCAACTTCCCAAGGTAAAGGCTACTTAACACAGTACAAGATGAGGTGTGACCTACTGCTAGTTGGTCAGACCCAGAGGTACCAATTCCCTGGCTACACAGTGTAGGTGGAAAGAGCTCCCTATTTTGGTTGCTTTACTTAAAAAGTTGCACCAGCGGTGACATTTAAGGGCAAACCAGTGAGATTGGGGAAAGGAGAAAAAAAGAAGAACTATGTCTGGTCTATAATTAAAGATAACTGTATAATTTATAGTCCAAACCAGAGCAATTTTGAGAGTAAAAGGTGGCTCTCTTAACAGTTTTTCCAGAGTAACCAAAAGCCCTGGCGTTTGATGACCCTACCCTCAGAAGGTGCTGAATATGTAAGTTTGTGTGCATTCATGTGAGTTTTTCTGAGGAAGACGGTTCATAATTTTCATCATACTCAAAGAGGTCTGTGACACATAAAGGTTAATTGTCAGTAGTGTATACATATTTACAGGCAGGTGGCATAGTAGAGTTGGGAGGGGGATTAAATCTTCATTCCAGAATTTGAGTGTATAACTTCAAACAAGTTATTTGCCTCTTAACGCTGCTGTTCTACTCCTTCAAGGAAATGAGGGTAATACCTTCTTTACAGCTGTATATAGAAGAAGGTCCCTGTCACCTATTGATGTTTAAATGCACAGGTAATTAGTGTATAAATATTGTTTTCCCCTTCATCCCCCCTAACACTTTTTCCCTCTGATTTTTGTGCATTGTTGAAAAAACAAGGTCATATTGAGATTAAATTACAAAAAAATTTCCATATAATTTTACCACCCTAACACATTCTTGTTCTCCTTCCTCGTTTCTATTTTTTTCTGACTATTTTTAAATGTCATAGTCAATCTGCATACAGGTTTGCCTTCTGCATCTAGTCCCCACTCAAGGATAGTGATCATACATTTTCCTTTATTTTTATAGCATCTCAACCGTCCATTAGGTTGATGTGCCGTGATGTCTCCTGTTCTTTACTATATATTCTAATTTAATATTCTAAGTAAAATTGATAGTTTTATCAATGGATAAATGGATAAATGGATAGTTTTATCTCTCTTTTTCCTTTTGAATAATTTCCTTAGTAGCATATCCCAATATGGAAGTTGAGTTTTCAAAGGATATGAACATTACTACCACTCTTGATGTATGGAACCAAATTGCTCTCATAGACCTGGAATTGGCAGTGCCCCAGGCTTTTCAGAGGGGAATTAATTTCACTCTAACCTGTTCAACATTGGAAATTATTGGAAATAATTTTATGCTTTTAATTTAACCTTAGTTGTGAATTGGTGCCTTAACTTGCATTTCTTTCATTACCAGAGAACTTGAATATGAACAACTTTTAATATATACCGTGCTAACTTCCTTTTATGTAAATTATTTTGTCCTTTTCCTATTTACCTATTGATTCTGATGCTTTCATAAATATGGGTTTCCCACGGTAGTGGTCATTGGTCCTCTTTTTAATTTTTTTCCCTTTTCTTCTTCTTTTTATTCCTGATTATAAAGGTAAAACTTGGCATGCCTGGGTGGCTCAGTCAGTTACATGTCAGACTCTTGATTTTGGCTCAGGTCATGATCTCAGGGTCATGAGTTCAAGTCCCATGTGGGGCTCCACGCTCAGTGCAAAGTCTCCTTGAGATTCTCACTCTCCCTCTCCCTCTGTCTCCCTCCCACCCCCACCCCTGCCCCGCCGGCTCACAAGCACTCTCTCTCTCAAATAAATAAATAGGTAAATAAATAAAATCTTCAAATAAATAAATAAATCTAACAACTGTTGGTTGTAAAAACAAGTATTGGTATTAAAAATAATTTAAAATAGGCAAAAACTCCATACCTATCACTACTTCAGTTTAGCAAAGTTGATATATGTGTTAGAAAGTATTTTTATCTGATAGCAAAAGTAATGTATGTGTCGCATGCTGTGACATTATAATGTTTCTCTATTGCAGGACATTAGGCTGATCCCAGCTTTTTTCTATTACTAATAATGTCTTTCAGACTATTCTTGGAAGAAAATCCTTTCTTCCTATTTGCAAAGGATAGAGTCTTACAAGTAAGATTATGTGTCAGAGAAAAGACATATTTAAGATTCTGGGTATATATTGCCTATTTGCTTTCCAGAAAGATAAGGGTCAATCTACAGTCTCATTAGGGTTTGTCTGGCTATCCCACAAAATCTTCCCCTATGGTGAGTACATTTTCTTTTCTAATCTTGCTTATTTAATAAATTAAAAATGGTGCCTCAGTGTTTGAATTTGTATTTTCTGGTTATTAGTGAGGCTGAAAATATTTTCATGATTTGTATATATTTTTAAGAGTGTTGCTTGTTTATGGCTTTTGATCATTTTCATTTTGTGACTTCAATTTTTTCTTTTGAGAATGTTTTATGAATGAAGGATGTTAATCCTTTGTCGTTTGTAGGAAAGGTTTTCTTCCAGTTTGTCCTTTAGTTTTCTTTCTTTCTATATATCAATTTTTGAATTTTTATGTAATAGATTATTTTTAATTTTTTTGGATGAGTTTTTTTAGATTACTTTTGGGCTTAAACATTTTCTCCCAACCAAAAATTATTTACCTATATTTTCTTCTGTTTTTTTTTTTTACTTTATTTTTTTATTCAACTCTTTAGTTTATTAAGCATTGATTTAGAATTAGAGTGAAAATTCAACATAAAAAAGTTTTCAAATAGTTCATCAATTTTTGAGGCATGACTTTTGAATGGTACTTCCTTTCTCCACTGATCTGTTGTCTTCAGCATACATAAACTTCCAAATATTCCAAGGTCTTTTTCTGAACTATTTATTCTGTTCTATGAATCTTTTTATTCTTGGACTAGAATTACACCATTTATAAATCCACTTGAGCATCTAGGAAGGCAAATACTCTCCATTGTTATTTTACAATTTTAAAAAACTTTTGAAAAACTAGGCTACCCAAATTTAAAATTACTTTCTTAGGATTGCAAGTATTAATTCCTCTCCCCCTAATCCTCCTAGAAACTTCATTTTATCTATAAATTAATCTGAGAGCACACTACATCTCTCCATTTATGCAAGCCTGCTTTTATGTGTCCCAATATAATGCTATAATTTATTTTGCAGAAATAGCACACTTTTCTTGCTAAGACCATTTTTAGGCATCCTACATGTTTGTTGCTATTATAAATGGGATCCTTTTTTTCTGTGCTGTCTTCTGATTATTTCTAGGATAGGAAAGCTATTTTTTTTTTTTATCTGAGAGAGAGAGAGAGAGAGCACAAACAGGGAAAGTGGCAGGCAGAGGGAGAAGCAGGCTCCCCACTGAACAAGAGCCTGACATGGGACTCGATCCCAGGACCCTGGTATCATGATCTGAGCTGAAGGCAGACACTTAACCAACTGACCCACTCAGGCACCCTGAAAGCTATTTATTTTTGTATACTTCTCTTCAACGCAACCAATTTATTGGGCTCGCTTATTAATTATAAAGCAGCCATTACCAAACTTGTTTGCACATTAGAAAAAAAAGAAAAAAGAATCATCTCGGGATCTTTAGAAATTCCCAAGTCCAAGCCTACCCCCAACCAGTGAAATTCCAGTCTCTGTGGTGAAGTTTGAACACCAGGAGTTTTTGACATTCCCCAATGATTCCAATTTGTAGATAAATTTGGGAGTCACCCTCCGAAGGATGTTCAGCTGATTCTCTTGGGGTTTTGAGGAGTATCACACCACTTGCAAATAACAGTAGTTTCATCTTTTCATATATAATCATTACATCTTTTATTTTAATTACATCTTTTATTTTAATTACATCTTTTATTGTGTTACCTACAATTTAAAAACCACATCATAATAAAAAAGCAAGCAGCCATAGGCTTTCTTTGTTTTACTGGGAATAACTAATACCTTACCGCTACTCACAATGTTATGAATGTTGCATATGTTAAAGATAATTTTCTTTATTTTGTCAAAGAAGGATTCCCTATGTATTACACTCTGAAGACTACTTTTTAAAGCTCCACGTTTACTTTTATGTTATCAGGCAGAAGCTCTCAGACTGCTTATGGGGATTTTTCTCTTGCTTCCTCTCAAATTTATTTCGTGTTTTCAAAACTTAGAAAGTTGGTAAGCTTCCAGTGATCAAATATCCTCTTTTACCTTCAGCTTTTTATTTTGAAGTTTAGCTTTGTCACCAGTCGATGATAACAAGGTGAATATTCAGATCATGAGCCTGAGGACATGCTTCCATCAATGCTATGGTCGACCTCAATGCACTGACGAGATACGCTGCTACCCCACACCAGCGCACAATCCCTGATCTCGTGGGTGGCTGCCCGTGTCTCATGCCGGTGGAAAAGGAATCCTCAGATGTGTGTGGAATCTTCTGATCCTCACTAATCTTTTCCCAGGTGCCCCTCATCTGCCTGGTGACTCCAACCTTTCAGGCACTGGCAGGTGAGGGCTGTGGCTGGTCTCTTTGGTGGCTCAGGCAGAGTCTGGTGACCCAATCTCTGAACCTATAGACCTATAGACCCTCTGAATTCCATTCCACCCTGTTCTTTCAGCTCTGTTGCAGTCACCAGCTCCCTCCCCACAAGGAGTCCCTGGCAGGATCACTGACTCTCTAGTCCTCTCCCTTCCTTTCAGAGCCTCCCCTAAGGCAGAAGCCTGGAGGAGAGACCCTCCTCTTTTGGGATGATGCTAGGCCAGGGCGTCCTCCTTTCTGTCAGTGAAGGCACCATCTGCAGGTGGCTGCCCCCAGACGTCTAAACAAGAGTCCTTGGAGTTTGCTCATGCTACTTAATCCCTGCTTCACTCATCCCAGCCTTCAAAGACACCCAAAGAGGAGAGGTTGGAGCATGTAACTCCATCTTGCACTCTTTCAAACTGTCTCCCCTCTGCCTCTTTCCTCTCTCTTCCACACCCTTGAGTTGGAGACGCTAAGCTTTCACTTCCCCTCTGTCATATCCTTGCCCCAAATCACCTCCCCACCCCCCCCACCAAAGAGCATCAGCTTCAAGGCCCATTGTCATTCTGTGGGAGAACTTGGGGAATAGTCATCCAGGCTAGGTTCCTGTCAAACCAAAAGGGGAGGAAAAAAAGACTTTGAAACATTTCTGTGCCCAGCTATGGAAGTCAAATATCTGCCTGCTGGTTTAGGAGATGGAAGGCTGCCAAGGGAATAAGATTCAAAGGGGAAATCAAATTTATTAATTTAATATTTTCAAAAACATTTTCCATACATCTAATATAATGTTGATTAGTTCTTTGGAATAGATAGGGTTCACCACTTTAGAGAAATAGATTTCTAGTCCTGTTTAAACTTTTGAAGTTAACCAGTTGAAGGGCATGTTTAAAATTAACCTGCTATAAATAAATAAATTAATTAATTAATTAACCTGCTATATTAATACATTTTCTTATGCGGAACCTTCCTATATTTGGGGGATAACTCAATTAGATTGTGGTATATTCATATCTTCACATATTAGTAAATTCCTTTTGCTATTTTGTTCATTCAAAAGAGGTTAGTTATGGGGCGCCTGGGTGGTGCAGTTGGTTGAATGCCCAACTCTTGGTTTTGGCTCAGGTCGTGATCTCAGGGTTGTGAGATCAAGCCCCAGGTTGGGCTCCATGCTCAGTGCAGAGTCTGCTTGAAATTCTCTCTCCCTTTGCCCCTCCTCCCCTACTACTGCTCTCTCTGTCTTAAAAAAATAAATAAATATTAAAAAAAAAAAAAGAAGTTAGTCTTTTTCTGTGTTTTTATTGGCCTCCTATTTTTAAATTCTTTTCACTCTCTTTATCAGGTTTGGAATGAGGGCCTAGAAATTAGGCAGTTCCTCATGTTTCTATGGTCTGGAAAGTTTTACACACCACAGGAATTATCAGTTGCTTAATGTGTGGAAGGCAGTCTGGGTGTAGTTGGTAGTGAGCCCCTTGTCAGGGTCCCTTCTGGGAAAGGTTCTGTAACATCCTCAGTTCCTTCCACAGGTGTTAATTTTTTCAAGATTTCTACTTTTAGTTAATGCTTTTTTTGGAAAAATAATTTCGTGGAGGTTTTTATACTTATTAATATGTCATTTAATTAGTTTATATTCTTTAGATGAGTTGTTCCCTTTCAAATATTGTGGTGTGTGTGTGTGTGTTTTTCTTAGGTTTCCTAAAAGAGTTCATTTTGTTAGAGTTTGCAAATAAACAAATCTAGGATTTAGCTATTGATTACCTTGTTTTTCTATAGATCTGGTTTTTACATTGAGCATCACACCAGGGCAGTTGAGAGCTATGTTGGAAATGGCAGCCAGGGCAGGAGGGTTCAGTAGAAGTGCATTGAATTTAGGTCCAAAAACCCAGCTCTGTCACACAAGATGGGTGATTTTGAGCAGGTTCCTTAATATCTATGGATTCGCTTCCTCCTTACAAAATAAGGTCAGACCTACACGATTCCTAATGTCTCTTCTAGCTCAAGCGTCATGTGACTCTAAGACCTCCCTTGCTCTGTTGATCTGATCTAGTCTCTGCACTGGTCAGAGCTGCAGGACCTTGCATAATACTTCTCTCACCGATGGATCATGCTCCCCTTGGGTGGTCACCTTCTGTGTGTGTCTGTTCAGTCCGTCTACCTCATAAGCTTCTCATGGGCTTCAACTGTGGCATGTATAGATCATTATATCTCCCACTGTGTTTGGTACTGAGATAATAAGTCAATGCCAATGGTGAGACCATGAATACATTTCATTTGGTATAGGGCTGCAGGACAAGTCCATCAACATATCTAAGTTTCAGCAAGATTGGTAAAACATTTCTCAATATCTATGTGGACCAAATGGAGAAATAATGAAGTGGATTCAAGAGCAATTAGGAGAACTCATAAAGGGTTGCATACCTATACTGAATGGATAGAAGTCAAACTGGGGGAAGTTTTATTTTTGTTGTTGCTTTAAACCAATGGTTAGCTTAAAGGTACAGAAGAAATAAATTTGAAGATTACATAAAATCAAGGAAGCAAACAAATAGGGTAGATATTAGAGACAGGTGCTTGACAAAGAGATCTTGACAGGCCAAAAGGAGGGGAAAAATTAAAAATGAACTTTTCTAGGGTTAAGTGTGCAAGTCTATATTTGTGTCCAAAAAAATCAGTTGCTATGGTCAGGATGAAGGAACCATAGTTTAATATCAACACAAGTGAAATAGATGGGAGCTTTCTTTTTAACTTAACTCAAATTCAGTCACGTTACTTACAATGCTGGTCAAACCACATCTAAAGTGTTATGTTTCATTTTGTGTGCCTATTTTTAAAAATATTTATTTATTTATATATTTGAGAGAGAGAGCAGAGAGAGGGGCAAAGGGAGAGGGAGAGAAATCCTCAAGCAGACTCACCACTGAGTGCAGAGCCTGATGTGGGGCTTGATCCCAGGACCCTGAGATCATGACCTGAGCCAAAATCAAGAGTCAGATGCTCAACCGACTGAGCCCCGCTCCCCAGGAGCCCCATGTGTGCCTACTATTTACAAAAACATAGACAAACTGGCAAAATACAAAGGAGAGCAACTGGAGTTTTGGAGAGAGAACCTGAAACTGTCATTTCAAGAGCTGGTAATATCTGGTCTGAGAAGAGGAGGTTCTGAGTAAACAAAGCAGCTGCCTCTAAATATTTAAAGCATTCTTACATAAAGAGAGTTGATACTATTTTTGAGGAGTATCAAGAAGTAAAATGAATAACTACAAACTATGGAAAGTCTGATTTTGGCTAAATATAATATGGTGAATGTCAGACAAAATGGGCTCGAATCCCCAAATTGTGAGTGGGCAGCTGTATGACCATAAATGAGATACTTCACCTTTTCTGTATCTCTGACTCCTGCTCTGTAAAATGGAAATAATAATAGCTATTACATAGGGTTGTTTTTTATTTGTAAAATACTGAGCATGATACTTGCCATGAAGAATCCAACAGTAAAAGCTGTGGCTTCTCAAAGTTGCTAAAAGATGGGGAAGGATGTGGGGAGCTCCCTGTCTGTGCGCATGCTTGTCAGGAGCTGGGTGAAGAAATGTGTGTGTCAGAGAAGGGGCAGCATGGGAGAGAAACAAAGGGGTCTCTCATCCTAGATGGGCTCTTAACTCGGTGTACATGAAGGTGCCTTCCCACACCAACATGGTGGCTTTGCTCTTTGATATGAAGGAGCAGAGGATTCATGCTGGCTCTTATGCCAAATAGAAGTGGCACCATGGACAAGTTACCTTCCCTCTGTGACCCTAGCCTCCTTATCCCTGCAGCGTGGATAGTAGAGTTTATACCATGCCCATCTCAGAGCGTTGGCTGTGAAGCAAACAAAACCTAGTTCAAGAATATTTTGTAAACTCTCATCCCTACATAACTATAAAGAATGATAATATCTATGCCATAAACACTAAATTTACTTTTTTCTATCTTTTCCACCAGGAGGTTGTATTGTGAGCCAACCCCAGACTTAAGCAGGAAATCAAACTTCGATTATCATTGTGTATTCCCAGAGACACTCTGAATCTTTCAAGTGCTCGCCTGTTCCTTTTTGCTCTAGATACGAGTGACTGCTCAGAGCTGTGTGTTTGTTGGCTATGGGACACCTGCCAGGGGTACGACTGGGGTCAGAATGGGTGCCATCTAGGAGATAATACTTGGGTGTTAGCCAGGGAGACAAAGGAGCAAGAAGGCCTCCATGCAGAATGACACGGTCACAGGGGCACAAAGGGGAGGATGGCTGGGGAGGGGAAGATGGGGAGCAGTTCCATCCGGCTGGAGGCTAGGGTATATAAGTGGCTCAGTGGTGGACACACACTCGGGGGGGGAAGCGGGAAATGGAGATGGAGGGTCTTGCCATCAGGGACAAATATATACTTTATCCTAAGGGCAAAAGAACGTATGTGAGGATTTCTTTAAAAACACATTTGAAGTGTTCTAAAGGAATACTTGTTTTTGTCGACAATATGAACAAAAAAACAGAGAAGTGGAAAAGGAGGGGGAAATCATCTAGTGTTCTACATGAAGAAAACTCCTATTAAGATTCTACCCTGTTGAAAAAGCCAGTGTCTGGTTTGCTTCTGGTAGCAACGGAGAGAATAGACTGAATGGGGCTTTGAACATACAGCAGTTGTTGCAAACACTTCTTTTCTGTGTGTGCTGAAAGTTTGAGCAACTGCTTATTATCTACTGCATTCACAGGTCGGACTTCCGAGGTCTCGAAGAGATCAGCCCCTTTAACTCCTCCAAAACCGTTCCGCCTCAATCTCCCCAATTAATCACAACCATCAAGCCATGCCTCAGAAACTGTGTGGGCCTCTGGCCCTGCATCTCCAGATATCATTCCCATCCCTCCCAAAGCAGCTGAACCAACATCTTTGGAGGCGACCAAATGGTGGTCACATCACTGGCCCATCCACTGTCCACGTTCGGATTCAGCAACCTTCTCCTGACAGATTTCTTCAGAACATCCACATAGGGGCCTTCATTCACAGGATGGCCGGAGGGCTGCAGGGTGACAATCCCACCACCCACCTAGGAGAACATCTGGGGGAATGGGATAAAGGGCATTCTTGACACTTCTCAACGATCCAGACCACCGAGGGGCTAGGGAGAGCATCCAATGTGGCTTGAGGCCCTTCCAATTCCTGGGTGAGGAGAGATTCAGTCCTCCCGAGGGACGCGGGCGTGCATCTTACCTTCACACGGGGAAAATGATTTTCACTCTCTCTGCTTCACAGAGTTTTAGTGAAGATTCCTTGAACGTAGTGCTTTGGAACAATATAAAATGCTATGAATATGGAGAAAATGGGCTCCTTTTTGCCCCACCACTGATGTAGGTGTTGAAATGTAGTTTACATCCTGTACAATAGCTCCAGATATAGAAGCACCTGCGTGGGTATATGATAGATAGATAGATAGATAGATAGATAGATAGATAGATAGATAGATAGAT
>NW_023270839.1:32967842-33007640 GCF_011800145.1 Mirounga leonina | reverse complement strand
GATAGATAGATAGATAGATAGATAGATAGATAGATAGATAGATAGATTTATATATGGCTTTACATGTATGTGTATATATATTTATATTTATATTCATATTCATGTGTAAAATCCTAACTTAAGGTAGACAAAGTCACTCTTTTAAGCCCCAAGCACGCCTGTTCTTTTATCTAATAGACTCCATCCCCACCTACCTGACACACTCTGTTGTTGATCTCCTAGCTCTCTGGGTGGTATTTTCTTGAGGGAAAAAAAAAGTGATGGAAGAATCCCCTTGAATTAGGACTCGAGATAAACAACAACAGAGAGGCCGAAGAGACTTTATCCAAACATATGACCCTTTGGGGCTCTGAAGCAGGCCATTTGGTGACTGGCATATGCAACATCCATTCCAAATCCCATGGGTGACCTTATTAGCAAGGGGCAGGATTGGGGGAGGCGTGTCACCTGCATCAACCTCAAAACAAAATATTTGATCAAAGTTTCTTGTAATTATCTGGTATTTCCAGTTTCTTGACTCTGCCAGACAACCCACTCTCTCCAGATGGAGAAACGCTTTTAGATTCAATTTGTGATACACATCACTTTTAGTATACCCACAATTTAGACCAAATATTTGGGTGGATGAGGGTAGGGATGAGTGCAGAGAGAACGTGCTGCATTTCCTGATTAACTGAATTTGACTGATGCATGCCAAGGCCCGTGCTGGGTTCTGGAGATACCAAAATAAAAGATACATCCTGTGCAAACATTCTGGTGATGCTCGTTGTGTGGTTGGGAGGGGTTTTGGAGCCTGCTGAACACTCTACTCATTGCTACCCTGGCAAAATTCTGCCCAGGCTCAGCCCATCTCGGTGATGGTGTTTCTCTTGGATGCCAAGGTTTCTACTTCTTAAAATCCAGCTTGTTAAGTCCTACTTACTTCTGGGTTCTATGCTCAAAAAGTCTCTTTTGGGTTTTTTTTGTTTGTTTTTTGTTTTACATTTCAACTTGTTTTAAGAAAGTCTTCAATAGGAATTAGGATGAGGCAGGTCAAGAAGAAAAACTGCGGATAGACCTGTCAGGAATGACACTGTGTCATCAGGGACAAAGGAGTTGGGATTCGATCCAGATCTTCTATCTCCAAGGACAGTCTTTGTAGCGAGGCACCCAGTAGCCAATGGCAGGACCCCAGTGTTGACTGCATGACTACTGAGACTCGAGAGGCTCGGAATTAGCCCTGGAACTGGCTTTTGAACCTAGTGAGTTCCTTCTTAGGCTGGGTCTCACCTTGTCCTGAAGGAATGTTCCCGTGATGGAGACAAGTGGAGAAGAAAGGCCGGCCCTCGCTCACGCATTTTACAGTCAAAACCATTTGTTTTGTTAACCTCATGTGAACATTACAAATGTGTGATGGGGCAGAGGCCACATCCTTCTATAGATTAGCAATTTCTTAAGTCAACATGGCCCCTTTACCTTGACCTTCAAAGGCAACACTTCAAAGGAAAAAAGCGAAGGTCCTCTTCGGATGGTGGGAACTCTGAGGTGGCTCTTGCTTTGAACTCAGAGGGCCTGGGCGTCAATGCCAACTGGTTTGGTTTTGTTGTATGTGAGCATCTGTGTGGGTGGGTGAGTGGGTGTCTCTCTCTCAAATTCCTTCTGTGTTGTTGGGGTCCTTCTTTCAAATAATTTAAACGGGAGAGCCTGTGGAACATTCTATGGGAAAGTTTCCCACAGATGGGTTTAAGCAAATGAACTTGAGCTTTTATAGGGAGTGACCTCGTGTTTTAAACAAGAGCAGTCAAGGAAAGGGTCTAATCCCTGATATTAAAAGACATTGAGTTTGGGGGGCACAAACAGCTCCATTTTCCCGTCTCGAAGTCAGCAGCTTCCACCACAGCCAGCACCAGCCAAAGTGCCACTGCACCCTCTAGAATCACGGGAGTCTGCGTTTCATCTGGAGCTATGGCTGTGCCTTCAGCTTGGGTCCTAGAAAGTTCTTTACAAAGTTAATAGTATGATGTGAACATAGCTGTTTTCATCCTCTTCAATCAGCAGTGAGATAGGAGAGAGGCAGTTAGGCCCACTGACAGTGCATCCAGTTTCTGTGGGGGGCCTCTCCCCGTGGAAAGCAAGGCCTTGTGGAAAAAAACAAACCTACATCTGGATTTCTCTCTGCTCTTCATTAATTCACATTTGGACATGAAGTGGCTTGAGTCCCACAAGGCTTTATCAGCTGCTGAGAAGACCTCTCTCCCCAGCAGCTAATCTGTGTGGACGCATAGCTCGGCGCAGGGGACAGGGGGATGCGCTCGGGTTCCCACAGCTAGAGCTTGAACTATTACCGCTTTTTAAAAATCTGATGAGAATTGGCCCCTGTCCTCGCTCTTCTCTTTTACAACATTTGCTGATGCCCTCCCTTGCTCCTTTTTCCAGATAATGTTTAGAATCGAGGCAAATTCTAAGAAAATTCCTGTTGGCCTTGGATTAAATTTGTAAATTATTTTGGGAGGAACTGACAGCTTCATGGCACATAGTCCCTCTTATTCAGGAGCATGATGCATGTCAGCTATCAGTTTTCATAACATCTTCATAGAATCACACACATATTTCATTTGAATTATTGGAAAATGTGAGTGTGGAGGTAATGGTAGTCTCCTACATTACTGGAAGAAGCATAAATTAGGGCAAATATTCTAGGCAGGTAGTTTGGCAGGAAACGTAAAAAATTTGGAGCTGTTTTCTAGGAATTCGACCTAAATTCACCTTCAGGTCTGTGAAAGAGGGTTTAGGGACAAAGATATTAATTGCATTACTATTTATAATAGCCAGAAAAAAAGAAAGAGAGAGAGAGAGAGGCAGGGGGGAGGAAGGAAGGGAAGAAGGTAGGAAGGAAGGAAGGAAGAAGGAAGGAGGTAGGAAAGAGGAAGGAAGGGGGGAGGAAGGAAGGAAGGAAGGTAAAAAGAAAAAAGGAAATCCCTCAAGTGTCCAACACAGAGGTTAAATTATGGTACATCCTTTTGATGAAATATTATGCAGCCATTAAAATTCATGTATGAGAGAATTTAATGACAGAGGAGATTATTTCTTCAACATTTTCAAACACAAACAAATACTCTTTTTGTAGAAAAGAGAAAGATTTCACGTGTCCTATAAAGTATTCCTATTTTGGTTGTTAATAGGTAGAATCGAGGAATCCATACTTTGAACCTAAATTTTAACAGAAATGCCTTGGTTTAAAATATATGCTTTTTAGGGGCGCCTGGGTGGCTCAGTCGTTAAGCGTCTGCCTTCGGCTCAGGTCATAATCCCAGGGTCCTGGGATCGAGCCCCACATCGGGCTCTCTGCTCGGCGGGAAGTCTGTTTCTCCCTCTCCCACTCCCCCTGCTTGTGTTCCCTCTGTCGCTGTCTCTCTCTGTGTCAAGTAAATAAATAAATAATCTTTTAAAATAAATAAATAAATAAATATACTTTTTAGTGTAAACAAACACCCTTCTGCTTCTATTTTTTTTAACGTTTTTATTAAAGGAGATACCACTGTTTCTTGAATGCCTTTTTTAGTATCAAGATGATCTTGTTTTCCTTGTTAAACCTATTGTTGTACTCTATCATTTTGTAAATCTCCTTGTAATGACCCATCCCTGCATTGCTGGAATAAAAGGCTGATGTAATCCTGGAAGGAAGTCACTAGTCGTGGACTGTGGACAAGTTAGTCTCAGTCTATACCCGTTTCTTCGTCTGTAAAATGTTCCCTCACAGAGTGTTATGAGGACTAACTAGTCAGTATATGTAAAGCATTCAGACCCGTGGCTGGCATATAGAAAGATCTATGAGGGTTAGCTTGTGTTACTGTTGCTATAATTCTTCTAATTAATTTATCTGCTATCTTCTTACAGTCTATTTGCTTGTTTTTCATTTAAGATCCATATTCCGAAGTGATCTTAGCCTGTATGTTTTCTTTCTTCTTTTTTTTTAAATGATATCTTGATCAGTTTTAAGTACCAAGGTTATGTTTGCTTTATATAATGAACTGGGTAGCTGCCCATCTTTTGCAATGTTATGGAACAATTTCTATCACTTACATTTACTTCACAAAAAGGAAATACAACCAGTCAATTATACAAAATGGTTAGCGTGCCAAGTAATAGAACATGATACAACCGTTAATCATATCGGCATTCCCAGGTATATTACAATTTGGGCCTAATAAAAGCAAGTCACTTAATTATATCATTTTCAATTTAATTCCATAGACATTTATGAGATATATTGTTCAATGAGAAAAAGAACTTACAGAACAGCCTGTGAAATATGACCCAGTTTTTCTTTACAATTCACATACAAACTCAAATATGTGTGTGCGTGCATGTGCTCAAAAGCTAAGTGGTCATTTCTAAGGAGGGCTAGTAAATAAGGTAAAGTTAAAAATTGTTTTCTCCCTTTTTGCTTACCTGGTTTTTTGTTTGTTTGTTTGTTTTTTTACATTTAATATATATTAGTCGCATAATCAAAAGCCAAAAAGACATCTTAAACCTCTATGCGAATTTATGGTTATCTACCCAGTGCAATGTTCTTGACCTTGTGGGATGAAAAAGATTCGCGCAGTCCAGTCCCTGCTCTCAGGAAGTCTGTAATCTACAACTGGATGAAGTGGAAACAGGCGAGGATGACATAGTTGTACAGAGGTGTGAGCCAAGAGCTGGAGGTGGGATGACCAGCCAGCCTTCTCAGTTTGCCTAGGATGAAGGGTTTTCTGGGAAGCCGGGCTTCTCAGTGCTAGAACCCAGACAGTCCCAGGCAAACAGGTCAGTCACCCTTGGCACAGGACCCTACGGCACAGCAGTGCTGACCAAATGTCTGTGTGCTTCCCTACATTTTTCAGCCTCCTGTGTAGGTCATTCCAGGCCCCGTGATTGAGCTTCCGCCAATAGGAATGTGAACGGAAGCAATGAGCCTCTTCCAGGAGAGGACAGCTAAGAGTGGGCAAGCATTCTCCAGGCCTCCCCTTTCACCCCTCACCACTGGAAGCAGACACTTCTGAAGATGGTAGAGTTGACAGATGGGAGCAGCGGAGACCCCTGAGTCACAGCTGGGGAAGAGCTACCAAGGAGAGCTGCTGGACTCACATCAGAGTGTAGCGTGAGTGGGGAGTAACTGGTTGGAGCCTCTGAGATTTCAGGATTGATTTGTTAAGGCGGCAGAGCTTGATGACATCCTGACTAAAACAAAGAGCAAAGGTGAGAGATCAGGGAAGACTTCAAAGAAGAAGCGACATCTGTACAAAGCATGAAAACTTGGTAGGATTTCCACGTGAGTGGTGGGCAGGGCCAGTCCAGGCAGAAGCCGGAGCAGGTAGCCAGAGCAGGCCAAGAAGTAGTTCAAGTGCAAGGAGGGGTCCTGTGCTGGGAGATAAGGCTGGAAAGGTTGGTTGTGCCATTTGAAGAAGGCCTTGAACTCTTCCCTAGCAGTGTGAGGTTTTTTCCAGAGGCAACAGACAGCAACTGACACTGAAAGTGATGATGCATCATGACCAGAACAGTGCAAAGGATAGGTTAGGTGGGGGGACACTGGAGTGGGGCCAGGCATGAGACCAGCTCGGAGGTGATGATAACCATTAGTAGTCCAGATAGAAGGGATGAAGGCCTAACTTAGAGCAAGGGTCATAGTGAAATTTGGGAGGCAGAAATTGCTAGACTTGGTGGCTCCTAATTAGAAGGTCATATAAAGGGAGAGAGGAGTTGAAGATGAGGCTGAGGTTTCCACCTGCTGATGCTGTTCACAGAAACGGGGAAGCAAGGACAAGCAGCAAGTCTCGGAAGCAACATGACAGAAGTAGTTTGGGAGCTGTTAAAGTAGAAGGGAGAGAAGAGGGCAAAGAGAAAAAGAAGTCACAGAAGTTGGGGGAGAACCAGGAGAGTGCAACATTCCAGAAATCAACGGAGGAGAGAATTACAAGAAAGGAAAAGTTGGACAGGAGCATCATAACCAGCGGAGAGTCGAGTGGACCAAGGACTGAGCAGGGACCGTTGGCTGCTACATTGAGGAAGTTCTTTGGAAGATCATTCCACAAGGTGGCTGATACAAAAGGCAAATAAAGGAGTTTGGGGTGTAGGTGGTGGGAGTGTAACGAATGGTAAGAACACAAGAGTTCATGTTCAAGGCAGAAACGGCTGGTTAGACTGCTCTTTTAATTCAACAGATATTTGTGAGCTCCAGCTATTGGTCAGGTCCAGTATCTGAGGAATATAATGATGAACAAGATGAGCTTGCTCCCTCAAGGAGCTTGTAATCCAATGGGGCAGAAAACAGACATACCCGGGCAGTTTCAATACCATGAGGTAAGTGCTAAGACGGCATGCCCAAGGTGCTCCGAGTGTACATAGAGGGGCCCTGCTTTGATTTCTGGGAGTCAGGGAAGGCTTCCTGGAGGAAGTGCTTTGAAAGTTGGGTCTGTCAGGGTGTGAGACAGGAAGTGTGGGGGTTGGCCAGCCAATGACACAGGTGGAGGGGAGCAGGGCGAGACAGTATTTCAGGCCATGAACACAGAAGGCTTGGAGATCCGGAAGAAAGAGAGAAGCTGACGCTTTGTGGGGACTACTGATGGTTTGGTCATGGCTGGAGCTCAGTGGTAGGAAATGCAGAGGTGAGGACGGGTGAGTTGTCAGGGTAGGGTCACAATGAGCCATTTGAGGAAAGGAGAGGAAGCAGCTTGTGGGGGAAGTGACTAAGCTGGAGTATGATGAGCTGAACTACGAGAGGCCGGGGGAATGGGCAGGTTAAAAGGAGAGGAGCACGTGGACAGGGCTCTAGGAAGAGAGGGGCTCAGCCTTCGTCCTGGCAGCGGAGAGCAGGGGGGAAGCTGGCAGGCAAGCGGGGGCCAAGGTGCAGTAGGGGCAGCTGAGGGAGAACAGGCTCTCATCCTCCCAGTAGACTAGGAAGCCAACCATTCCCCGAGGTTAAGAGGGTCCCTCAGGGGAGAGTGGACGGTGGATAAAAGGAGTTTTGAAATAGCAGCTGTGGCGTCAACTAGGAGACATTAAAGGCTTGCTGCAAACGAGCAAGGCCCAAATATTTCCACAGGCCTTTATCAGCGACAGGAAATGAAGTTAGGTCTTTTCTCTAAATATTTATCAGTGTAAATGCTAGTACTCTCGAGATACCCCTCCCCACTGCCTGGGAAAGGAGACTCTGGGTGCCACTGTGGTTTTCCTGTGTGCCCGGGGAAGTTTCCTGGCCCCTGCTCAGAGCCCAGGGGCGCTCCAGCCGGAGCTCGGGCCCGGGCTGCCGGGCTGTGGGCGAGCGAGCAGGCTGAGCCGGGCCTTCCTGCGGGATTGGGGCGAGCTGCCTGCGGTGCTCTGTGAGGCAGCGCTGCCCCCACCTGAAACGACTCTTACTCTCCATTACGGTCACTCCTTGCGGCCAGAGAACGCCTAGAAAAACCACTTTTACAATGTAACCTGCCAGGTGATCAAGTCCCAGGTCCACAGTGACGAGTCATGTTGACAGGAGGTCCCCTAGGTGTGACGACATGAGAAGGGCACTTCCCTCTGTGATCGTCCTCCCACGAACGTTAACCCTGGCCTAATCATGAGAAAAACATCAGACACATCCCGGTAGAGGGGCCTCCTGCAAAATACCTGACGGGTGCTCCCCCAAACCGTCAAGGTCAACAGGAACAAGGAAAGTGAGAGACTGTCACAGCCGAGAGGAGCCTGAGGAGATCTGACCACTAAATGTGATGGGGTATTGGTGGGACCCTGGGACAGAAATAGGACCTGGAAAACTCAGGAAATCTGACTAAACTATGGACTTTAAGTCCATAATAATGCGTCAGGATTGGTTCGTTAGCTGTCACAACTCTGTTGTCCACACACGAGGTGTTAATAAGAGGAAAACCGGGTGTGAGGGGTATGGGCAATTTTTCTGTAAATCTAAAATTGTCCTCAAAAGCTTATTATTTTTTCTTTTAAGCGGCCTGGGAGAAGGGAGAGCCCACCGATGCTCTACCATTATTGTCACATCAGTTCAGCATCCTCAGGGCTGGAAATGGTCAGGCCACAGAAACATCTGAGGACACGAGCCAGTGTGGGCGCTTGGCCATTCTCTTACCGGAACCGGAAGCACAGGTACAGCTCGTTTGGTCACCCTCAAACTAGCACCAGATAGTAGGAGGTTTATTTTAAGAATACGGACTGAAATGGGAGCTAGGTCAGGACTGGAGAACCTTCTGGGCCAGACCACACCCATCCTCTCCTGTGGGGCACACGGCCTCTCCCTCGGCCCCGTCCCTCCACGGCGTGCCTCCCTTGGGTGCCGGCTCCCTCTGCTCGTTCAGCCCTGCTCGTTCCCATACAGCTCCAGTGTGGCCTCCACCTCCCCAGCCACAGGACAGTCTTCTAGCTGTTACCCTGACATGGACTCTCCGGCCCCGGTGCTTCCTACCACTGGAAGATTCCTTCAAGAGCAACCCCTGCTTTATTTGATTTCTTTTTGTTTGAGGAAAGGTTTATTCACAGGAAAGTCCAACGTCTAACTTAGCATACCCATTTTCCCATGAAACAGGATTCCCAACTGTTGTCATGTTGTCATGTTTGCTTCCTGAATCTTCCCCTCTCTGTATGCCTTTTAAAATTATACAGTATATGCTTAGATTCTCTTTTAAAAAGCAAAATATTGGGACGCCTGGCTGGCTCAGTCCATAGAGTGTGTGACTCTTGATCTCAGGGTTGTGAGTTCGAGCTCCACATTGGGTATAGAGATTACTTAAAAATAACATCTTAAAAAAATAAATAAATAAAAAGTAAAATATTACAGATAGAATTCTCTTGAGCCAACCTGAGCCTATTTTCCTCTTCCCTCTTTCTCCTATAGCTGACATAGTTCCAACAAGAATCAAATGTGTTGGTTGCTACATTCTTTCTTTTTTTTTTAAGTAGGCTCCATGCCCAGCATGGAACCCAATGTGGGGCTTGAACTCGTGACCCTGAGCTCAAGACTTGAGCTGAGATCAAAAGTCGGACACTTAACCGACTGAGCCACTCACAGGCCCCTTCCCTCTTTCCCCGAAAACAACCACCATGATGCACCACCACTGGTTTGATAGAGTCTTTCAGTTGTCTCTCACAGGCGCATATCCGAAAACAATATATGGTGCTGTTTCGTGTGTGTGTGTTTTCATTTACATAAATGTTATCACAAGCTGTGACTTTCCTTTTTCATTCAACATAATGATTTTGATCTATATCCACATTGAAACATATAAACCCAGTTCATCCCTTTTAACTACTATATATATTTCACCAAGTAAATAAATTGAATAAAATAAAAGATAATAAAAACCCATTTCACTTATCTATCCACTATTGATAAAAACATAGACAGTTTCCATTTTTCAACTCTGCCATGAATATGCTTACCCATGTCCCCTTCTGCACATGTAGGAGAGTTTTCTGTTGGGTATTTAACTAAAAGTACTGCCAAGTTCAGTTTTTGTATGTCTGAGGGACGATTGGATGAGTCCAGCTGCTTTTTCTGTTGGGATCATAGTGAAGGTCTCCAATAAAGAACATTTCTCTTCCCCACTCTAGTTCCAAACAAGCAGAAAATAAAACACAGAGCCAATAGAAGCCAGCACTTCACCCAAACCCCTCAGCCCCTTCTCCACTTCCCGACCCAGAAACAAGACAGAAAAAAGTGAAAATATAATTCTATATGTTGACATTTGAAGAATGAACACAACACGCATTTGAAGAATAACAACATCCTTTTACGGAGCACCTACTATGTGCCAGACAGTATCCTAAGTGCTTTATATAAAACATTCCCATCGGAAGATATTATTCGCCTCATTTTGTAGATGAGGAAGCTGAGACTCAGGTTAAGTAACCTTCCCAAGAAACAGCAGCAGTGGACAAGAGGAAGCCCACAAAGGGAGATGGGAGATAAGGAAGGAAGTGGCTGAAGGAGCAGAAGCACCACAATGGAGCACCAGGGTTGAGAGGAGCCAAGCGCCCGCGCCCCATGCCAGCCATCCTCGCTGCGCAGCCATATCCCCGTTTGTATCACTTTGCCCTCCTTGGAATTCAATCTTCTATAATCTAGTTTTTTTTTTTTTTTTTTTTTTTTCAGAGTGCTTCAGTTGACATTCTGAATCCTTCAGGGGCAATGATCTCACACTTAATTTGGACAAGCGAGAAAGAGACTCTGTTGTTGAGCTGAAACTGAGGCAAAACCTATTTGGTGATTTTCCCTTGCTCAGGGCTCGGGACAGCAGTTTTGAAAACAGAGTCCGGTTTCAGAAACTAATCAGTCCCAGACAAAGTTAAGAAACCATTTAGGGTCATTCGACAATGATTCAAAGATGAGAGCTTAAATTTTTAAAAATTGTAAACATAACAACACATGTTTATTGTGAAAAATTTGGAAAACACCAAAATGTCTGAAGGAGAACATTACAATTATTCCTACAGCCACAAGCAAGAGACAACCGTGCTAAAATCTTAGCGTGTTCCTTTCCCGGGTGTATGGGGATATGTGTGAATCATAAATGACGTTAAACTGAATACATTTTGAATCTTTCTTTTTTCATCTAAAAATACACCATGAACACGTAGAATGATAAAAAAATGGCAATAGCTCATATTTGTTGAGTGTTTGTTGCATGCTGTCCATGAATTATCTCATTTAAATAAACAGATTCCCAAGAAGTTTCTGTGATTATTCTAGTCTCACAGATGGAGAAACCAGGACTCCAAGAGGGCTGGTAAGGTCATAGGCTTTCTCAGGAATCCTTGATGGTTACTGAGGTTTATTTTTTATATGTTTGTTTGCCACCTACATCTCATTTCATTTCTTATTTCTCAGCTGACCAATTCATCTCTTCCTCATTGCTATTTAGAACTTTTTTTATATTTAGGGTATTTACCCTTTTGCTGTCAAATAGACAACATTTTCTTCCTTTTGTCATTTGCCTTTAATTTTTTTTTCTAATTTCAGCATACAGAAGTTTTTAATTTTTAGGTACTCAAACCATCAATTTTCCTTTATGGTTTCTTCCCTTTCTATGCTTAGAAGGGCTTTGCCCAACAAAATATCAAACTATATTTACTCTAGTTTTTTTTTGAGGGTTTCACTTTTTTCAGTATCTACTTAAATGTAGTACATCTGGAATTTATTTTGTTGTTGGTTGTGAGGGTAAAGATATAACCAATAATTGTCCAAGTCCTGTTAATTGACTGTAATTTCCTCGCTGATTTGAAATGCCATATTTATCACATTATAAATTCTGACATATGCTGAGGTCTGTTTCTGGATTTCCCCATCTGGTGCTATGGCAAACTTTGTAGACTGTTCGCCCAACCTTTTTATTTTTCCTTCTGGGTATGCAACCAGACTACATTTCCCAGGCTCCCTTGCAGTTAGTGGTAGTCATATGATTGATGTCAAAGGGACATGGGAAAGGAATGTGAGGGGAAAGCAATGTATGGCATCTCCAGAATCACCGATAAAAATAAAACCTCACCTGGGGCGCCTGGGTGGCTCAGTTGGTTGAGCGACTGCCTTCAGTTCAGGTCATGATCCTGGAGTCCCGGGATCGAGTCCCACATCGGGCTCCCTGCTCAGCAGGGAGTCTGCTTCTCCCTCTGACCCTCCCCCCTCTCGTGTGCTCGCTCTCATTCTCTCTCTCAAATAAATAAATAAAATCTTAAAAATAAAAAAAAATTAAAAATAAATAAATAAATAAATAAATAAAACCTCACATAAGCAATTCACCATCTTTTCCCTTCTCATCTATCTCAGATTGAAAGGATCCCCCAAGATATGCTTGGAAGCCCTATGTTGAGATGCAGGATCATGGAGGTGGAAGGAGCCTGGGCCCCTGAGGATCTCTGGAATAGAGCTGCTTGCCCATCTGAAATGCCCGTTTTGGGCTTCCTTTGAATGAGAAATAAACTTCTATTTTGTCTGGCATACATTCGAGGGTCTATTTATCTATTAACCATTTCTTTTTTTACAATTCTTTTTTTTTTTTAAAGATTTTATTTATCTATTTGACAGAGAGAGAGAGAGCACAAGTAGGCACAGAGGCAGGCAGAGGGAGAGGGAGAAGCGGACTTCCCTCTGAGAAGGGAGCCTGATGCGGGGCTCGATCCCAGCACCCTGGGATCATGACCTGAGCAGAAGGCAGCCGCTTAACCGACTGAGCCACCCAGGCACCCCTCTTTTTTTTACAATTCTTAAACAATTAATTTAAGAATCATTTTGGTTATTCCCCTTCTAAATTGAAATTTTTATTGAAATTGCCTTAAATTTATAAAATAATATGGGAAGAAGTGTCACTTACTTGATCTTCAGTCTTCCAATTCATAAACATTCTGTGTCCTACATTTACTTATATGTTGTTTTATATCCTTTATTAAATTGGGTGATTTTCTTCATATGGAGCCTGCCTAGTATGTGTGTTTAAATATGTTATTTTTGTAAGATTTTTTCTTTAATGTTATACAACTTATTATTATTGGTGTGTTATATAACTATCTCTGGTGTGTCTTGTATCTGACCACCTTAATGACTTCTTAATTGATTTTTTGGTTGTCTCTTGCTTGTGGTCATGGGAATAATTGTAATCTAGATGAAGGACTGGCAATGTTTTTTCAGTAAGGACCAAACAGTAAATATTTTGGACCTTGTGAGACATACAGTCTCTGTCACAACTATTCATTACTTCTCAGCCTTTAGGCTAAGATCAAGTGTAGCACCTGCCACAACTATTTAACTCTACTGTTATAATTCAAAAGCAGCCATTATATAATATGGAAATGAAAGGGTATAGCTCTGCTCCAATGAAAACTTTATTTACAAAAGCAGTCCCCTGGCCAGATTTGGCTTTTAGGCCATCTAAGTAAATAATCATATTATTTGCAAATAACAATACCTACTTTTTCTGTTTTAAGACTTACAGTGTTGTCTAGAACTTTTATACTGTATTATAAAAGTAGTGGTGATAGTATCCTATGTATTTCTTCCTTTAATGAGATTGGCTCTAGTGTTTCATGGTTAAGAATGATGTTGCACGAAATCTTGCCATTTGCAACGACGTGGATGGAACTGGAGGGTATTATGCTGAGTGAAATAAGTCAATCAGAGAAAGACAAGTATCATAGGATCTCACTGATATGAGGAATTCTTAATCTCAGGAAACAAACTGAGGGTTGCTGGAGTGGTGGGGGGTGGGAGGGATGGGGTGGCTGGGTGACGGACATTGGGAAGGGTATGGGCTATGGTGAGCACTGTGAATTGTGTAAGACTGATGAATCACAGACCTGTACCTCTGAAACAAATAATACATTATATGTTAAAAAAAAAAAAAAAGATAGTAAGAAGGGAAAAATAAAGGGGGAGGGAGATGAACCATGAGAGACTATGGACTCTGAGAAACAAACTGAGGGTTTTCGAGGGGAGGGGGGTGGGGGGATGGGTTAGCCTGGTGATGGGTATTAAAGAAGGCACCTATTGAATGGAGCACTGGGTGTTATACGCAAACAATGAATCATGGAACTAATCAAAAACTAATGATGTAATGTATGGTGACTAACATAACATAATAAAATTTAAAAGAAAAAGAAAAAAAGAATGATGTTGCATGGCTATTGATTTGGAAAAGAGGTGTGTGTGTGTGTGTGTGTGTTCTTTTACAGTTGTATTCTGTATCATTCTGTACCAAGTTTATTGAAAGTTTTAAACAGGAAGGACATTGAGTCTTATGCCTTTTGATCATAATAATGTGACTTTTGTCCTTTGACCTATTCATGTATAATTTACATTCTTATATTTCTCTATAGCAAACCATCCATGAATTCCTAGGTATCATAATAAACATTCTATATATTGTTCTTTTAATATAGCTAGGTAAAATTTTTGTGTGTTTATTAACACATGAGATTGGACTATAGATTTTTTAATATTGTATTTGTCAAATTTTTGTATTACAATCATGCTAATTCTTAAGTGAATTTTCAAATATTTTCCTATTTCCTTTTATCTGGAAAAATGTTATAACACAGGGATTTTTTTTATTCTTAAAAATCTGACAAATTGTCAGTCTAGCATGCTTTGGGGAGGTAATCATTTAGCAATATTTTTCCATTTCTTCTACAGTTTTTGATGTATTTAGGTTTCCTACTTATAGACTGGGTCAATATTTTGGAAGAGAGGTATTGGCATGCAAATGTCAAGCTGAAAGGAAAAAGTAAAATAAATGTTTTAGAAGACACTTGAAATATGGGGAGCTTTTTATGAATACAAGATAAGGAGGCTAGTATCATCTTGAAAATAATTCTGCTTCCCTAATTTTGTTTGTCTCATATCTGGGCTACCATAGCCCCTTTTGTTTTAAATGGCCCTAAATAATTCTTATCCATCAGTGGCCAATTCCCATAAATATACCTCAATAGCCATAGTAGTTGATGTGAATTATTATAAAACCATATCTGTTTGATGGGCTAAAAGACCAACCAAAGAAAGAAAAAAAATCCAGATTGGAAATAGGAAAGAAACAAAATTAATAAACTTACACGACAATAACGTAGTGTTGATGTCTCAAAGTCCTTTGACCAGCTGCTTAAATCACTATGTAAGAATGGTGCCTAAAAGAAAAAAAAATGGTGCCTGGATTTTTTTTTTCCTACTAGTATCTGCATTACACTGTTCATTTGGCCAAAATTCTTCATTGATAGCACAATGCAAGCCTGATTGAGCCCAACCTCTGACTAATTTATAAAAATTCCAAAATGATGTACTTCATATTCTTAGGGTTGTGATCTGTTCTTGACTCTATTTGACAGAGAATTTTCAGAGAGACTGGGAATGAAAGCAAGGGAAAAATTAAGATATGTGATTATATATCCAGATTTATTGGGAGGGGGGTCCCTATTTATGCTGTTGGTCTGGCATGATTAATAGTAGTACCTTCATTTACTCTCCAAGTGCCTTTTATTTTAGACAAATTTTATGGTCAGATGTGGTAAGACAACATGGTAAGACAATGTGGTAGGAATACCAGGCCTTTCTAAATTGGAGGCCGAGAATAAGTTACCAGGTCAGGTGTGTAAACTCTAAGTTGAAGAGGAAAGACCCCACAAGGACAGTAGATTCGAGACCCGTGATTGATCAGGAGCTAATGCTTCCATTCACCACAGAGGTGCCAGAGGAAAAGGGAGCACTGTGGTTAGAGAAAGTGAATGATTCTACAAAGTCTGTGCTGCAAGATGTGTGAGGAGAGGAAAATGGGTGTGAGGGGCTGGGAGTATGGGTGAGGAGGGCACAGGACTGGGAGGTAGGAGGAAGAGGGGCCGGGAGTGGAAGAGCAGAGTAGGAAAACAGAGAAAGAGAAATGTAAAGTGAAAAGCACCAAATGGAAATTTCTCCCTGAAAGCGGAGTTCACATTTATTATTTCCCTGAGGGAAAACTAAACTAAACTAAACCAAGAAACACCAGGATGAGAGGCTAGACACTTCAGAAGACAGAGATACTGACAAAGACACTTCTCTGTGACCAAACTCGATGGAGCCTCCTCTGAGTCCTCTTTCTCACTAGGCCCCACCTCGGGCTCTGTCCTTGGCCTGCTTATTCCAGTTTCAGCAAGAATCTTGCTGAGTCAGTAGTGAAAACCCCCTGCTTAAAACCCACCCTCCATGTCTTATCACCCTGGTCTGCCTTCAGCAAAAATCCATTAGGCCAGTTTAAAAAAGAAGTACCCTGCATCTTAGTAATTTTCCATCCACTGACCCCCACCTCTGCTTCTTGGCTATAAATCCCAACTTTTCCTTACTGTAGTTGGAGTTGAGCCCCATATCTCTCCTACTGCAAAACCTCATCATGTAGCCCACTTGAATAAAGTCTTCCCTGCTGTCTTTAGCAAGTGTCATGAATAATTTTTTTTGAGCAATGCCCATGCTAAAATATCAGCTCTGTCATGTGGAAGGCTATCAAAGAAAGAAAGAAGTGAAAATAGCACCATCATCATCCTCGGGCTCCAATCCTGCTGCCGCCGGCTAGAAATCGAGGCTTCAAGGGGGAGCCCAGCCTGAGCGTCCTCCTCCAACCAAGGGCCTAAGCACTGTGTCCTCCCTGAGCTTTCCTGGCTGTCCAGGCAGCGTTTCTACATCTGAAGTCCTCCCCCACCAACTACTTAAGTGTTGCATGGTGCTTTACCTCTCCAACCTCCCAAGAGGTTGGGAGAAGGAAGAGGAGAAGGTTTGTATTTCCCTAGCTCTCTAACTCATCTGGGAAGAAGTCATCTCACTGCCTTGTATTCTGCGGATTTTGGCTAATGGCTAAATGTAGACCCCAAACAGAATCAGAAGCTGGTAGGAAGCCAAAATGGAATAGTAAAATCTAGGAATAAACTATAGAATTCAAGACATTTAATCAAATTGAAATTGCATTTTCTTAGAGATGAGCATAAAGATTTATATATGAAGATATTCATCATGACACTATTAAGATTTTTAAAAGATGGAAACAACTTAAATGTGTAACAAAAAAAAGGTTTGGTTAAATAATATATGGAAAAGCCATGTGACCAAATATTATGTAGTCATTAAAAATCAAGCTTTAGAAAAAATAAATAAAAAATAAAAATTAAGATTTAGAAAAAAGTATATGGGCAAAGGAACTAAGCCGAATATACTAATCAAAAAAAAATCAGCTATAATATGGTTTACAGAATTATTCTAGTTTTGTAAAAAAATATTTATGTATATGTATGTATGCCTCCATAAAAAAAAAAAAAAGACTAGAAAGATACATGCCAAAATGATTCCAGCAAAATACCAGATGAGCTCTGTGTTTTCCTATACTTGGAATGTTCACAAAAATAAGCAAGCATATGTTACTTTAGAACTCAAGAGGAAAAAACAGTGCCTCTTCTTTATTCATTTGGATAAGGAATTTCTGAAAGAGACCATTAAATCCAGTTCTCTGTTGCTCTTTAAAAGTCACATTCTTGACAGTCAAAGATCTCTGTGTGAGCTGGCCCAGGTCCAGTGGAAGGCAGCCAGTGAGATGGTCATTGTTCTTAACCTTGACACTAGAGTTTAAGGGTAAACTTAGACCACTCACCAACCTGGGCACACTGACATGGATGGGGAGAAAGGAATCACTCAAGGAGCTGAGTTGCTGGTAGAGACATTGCTCAAAGGTTGCAGCTAAAGCCACAACCAAGCTTTGGCCACTGCCCCTTAAGTATATTTGAAGGCATCCGTAGGATCATCTGCCCAGTTTGTTGGGTGTTTTCCCTAATACCCATTAAGACAGTTTCAAAAGCACCCAAAGATATTATTCTAAGCCAGTGTTACTTCCTGTGGACTTTAAGCCCTCGGATGAAATAGCAGAGCCGTAACAAGGAAGAGATAGAAGGCCAGATGGGAACTGTATCTTGTACGCTGACTGGGTAAATACTAGATTTGTACTGTTTTCCAATGCATATAAATATTGTTATGGTGAAAAATAAAACACACATTTTTCAGTGGTAATGAATTCATGGCAGTTTTTTAAGTATTTCTCAATTAATGGATTCTAACTGTAAAGTCAAGTGACTATCGTTTGGCGCTCTTTGCGGTAAAATATCTTGAGAACCACTGCCTCAACCATTTGTGTTTCCAACTCAAGCTCCAAGTTCTTCAGGAAGTTTTCTTTGGCTATTCCAGTTGACAGGGACTTGCCTTCTCTGAAATTCTTTTTATTGCACAATGTTCTGTCCTGTTTTCTTATGTCTCAATGAAGGTCTTTTCCTCCGTCAAGTAGACTAGAAGCTCCTTGAGGGTGGGACCCTGTTTTCTGCTTCTTCATCTCTTTCAAAGCATACAGCCAATTGGGGACTCAATAAATAGCGATCAATGGCCACTTCTGTAGGCTTCATCCAGTCACCTTACTATAGAATCTCAACTTAGAGGAAATTTCCCATCTAAAAGGCTATTCCTCAGGTGATTTTTGCAAGTCCAGAATGAGGGCATTTTCTTTATTCATTTGGGAAATTTGCACATTTACAAGCAACATTAAATTCTATCTGTTGTGTTAGGCAAAATGGTCATACTTTCACTCTGGCTTAAGGCTACGCTCTTTTCCATGAGAGTCGGCAAGTTTGTAAGTAGAAACCCTTCTGTAGACCACAGGCCTCGGCCAGATTGCAGGCAAATGCCCTCATCTGTATTTTGCTTTGTGTTCTAAGTCAAGATCGTGCTTTTATTATTTCACTTAGAACTTTCTCTGGCCATATGCTCTCTGGAAATTATTTTTCCCGTTGTTCATAAATTTCAAGTTTGTTTACTCTAGAATACAGGAGAAGCAAAAATAGAATGTTAGGCGGTGAGGGGCAGCGTCTGCCTGAGCTGAGTTTTTTCTGGGGAGTGATAAATGATGCTCGGTTCCCTGTGGGTTAGAGGGCACCCAACTTCAAATAACTACAACATCCGATAACAAAGTTTTTCTCCATCATTTGCAATCCAAACACTAAGAACACAGCCCTGCGGACCCCTCATCCTTCATGTTCAATTGTAAATCCTGATTAAATAGCTTGCAGGTGTCAGGATTAAAGTATATGCAGTGGGAGCCTAAACAGAGGGCCAGCTGGGTTCCTCATTTGCTAGTCGCATTTTCTTCTTTGTTTTGAAACTGTTGACAGTACAACTAAAAATGTTCCTTAGGGCCCAGGCTGAGTTAAATAACAAGCAGGATGAGTAAGAGAACAGCTGTAGATATTTTTCTGTGTTTAACATACCTGCCTTGTTGATTTATAGGAAGACCCCCATATAATGTACATTTCTGTAATCCAAAACATTTAACCTTTGGAACCAAGTCTGTGATAGAGACATCAGAAACAGGAAAGGTCTTGATGGGCCCTGTGTTCCAAACGTTTTCCCCCTCGAAAGGAACACTGAAATGAGGGAATAACTTGGTTTTGTTATTCAGATGACCATGGTGATGTTGTCTAGGCCTCACCTGAAACTCACAGCTCATCAGTGAGCAGGTGAGGCTGCTCGGAGCAGTGCATCTTGGGAATTCCCCCCTCTCGGTGGGAGCTGGATGGACGAGGCCAGCTCTGCGCTGATCGCGTGTCCTGCCTTCAGGGAGGGATGCGGACTGGCGCCTCAGTGGCCCTGCCAAACCACAGAGCGGGGCTCTCGGCCGCCCGCGAGTTCCTGCCTGCGTGCTCCAGCATGAGTTTATAGACAGCGTGGAGTCCTTACAGTCTGTCCGTGCTTGTGCTTAGCCAGACTCACGGGAGGCAGCTCAAAGCAGCAGTAAGAGTAAACAGGTCGGAGTGGTAAAACCCGAGCCTAGGACGCCATCACTGTCCCCTGTGTGCTAATAAGAGCCTGTTGCCTTCGCGGCACTGGACTGGGTCCCGCGCTGAAACTGCAGGTTTAAAAGGGTGCCTATGACTTCCTGCCCCAACACCCATCCCACCCCCAAAGGATTCCTTTGGGCCAGTTAAGGCCATTCCCTTGCCTTTGCTCGGGGTTTGTATGGGAATGGGCATGGGACCAAAGCCCGGTCAGTAAAATGTGAGGGGAAGCCTGCCAACTGTGGAAGTCTCAAAATGTAGACCCAAGGAAGACAGCACCTTTTTCTTCCTATGCACAGTGGTTGTCTGCCTGAGGGGCACCAGCGTGCGAGCAAAGCCGACGCAGACGAGGGGGAGCTCGGGGGCCCTGAGAACTGGGCTCCACGGTGACATCACTGAGCTGCTGACTCACCCCCGAGCCCACCCCACTTCTGAACTTCTTCTTCTGTGAGACAGGAAATTTCCAAATTGTTTAAGCCAGGATGACATTACAGTTCTCTATTCATCCAGTGCCCTCTAAGTGACGTAATTTCCCTTTCAACATGTTACCTTCTAAAAGCAACCAAGTATATATGTCAACGGAGGACGAAAGATTAGGGAAAGTAAGACCGAAAACTTGATTTTACCGCAAACCAGCAAAACCTTTGTTTACTTCTTCCGAGCGCAGAACAACTGATCGGATGTATTTGTATCTGAGGCATGCTTTTAACTCATTGGCTGCCTACAGGCGACCCAGATGTCTCCCAATTGATGAGGGGGATAGAGTCCCTCCCCAGTTCATGCTCAGCTGGGCTGGAAGAGCCACGGAGGCCACAACTGACTGGAGGAATTGGGCAAGTTAACCTCTGCAAGGATCCTTTTGGGGTCAGGATGTTGGCTTCTGCTGGGTGAGAGTCTACTGCAAACGGAGAACTCACTTCATACGCAGGGGACAGCCGCTCGGATACCTGGGCAGACCAGCCTCCGGGCGGTGTCATAAAATGCTGAAGAAATGCAGCTCCTAATAAGCTGTGATATTGGAGGGCGATGTGGCTTTCTTCCAGTAAGGTGCTTTATTAGTGCTACCAGCTCTTAACCAGTCTATTACCAATAGCACCTTACTATTCTGCTGGACGCTATGCAGTACAAACCAGGAAAACCTAGGGATGGCCTGCCGGCATCCTAGAACTCCCAAAGATGCATGCAGAGTTCCAGTGACTTCCTTTTAATGATTACTGAACAGCAGTGAGGTAGGGAAAAGCATCCCTTGAAAAACAATGAAGCAATCTGTACGAGGAATTACTACTATTATAATTACCGTTTTACTATAATTACTATTATAATCACTGTCTTATTTGTCTGCCTCACCAGGCTCCAGCCTTCCTGAGGAGGGCGAGGCCTGAGGTTTGTTCACGATGTTCTCTCAGCCCCTAGCCCGGTGCCGGGCACACAGCGGCGTATACTACTGCATGAGGCTGGGAAGTAGGGGGACAGATTGAAATAGGGCAGCGCCTGGGGGAACAGAGATTTGCACATACCTCGCTGAGCACCAAGGCTCAGTGTCTTGCCTCCGAACGTCTGTGAAGTAAGCTTGACTGTGTCCTTCATGATTGAGGATGTTGCTATGCTAATGAGCGTGCATCTCAACATCTTATTGTCCGGAATGAAAATAAGAATCCCTGCGTGGAGTTACTATATTCTAGCTAAAACCCAGTCGATACAGAAATATTTGCTAAGGGAGTTTATTTGGTTAGGATGCGCCTCTTGTTTCCGAAAAATGGAGGGCAAGAAAATATGTTGCGATACGACCGGGAGCCCTTTTCCTGGCTGGTTACTCGTCCTGAAGATGGCATTGCTTTCAAGGCAATGCTAATCGCACTTCAGACTGACTGATACCCTTCTCCACGTCCGTGTTCACTTCCTCTTACAGTTTCCTATGAGTGTCCGCTCTAATTTTGTTGTTAACTGTCATTATCATAGATAGATAGCACCTTACAGGTTGAAATGCACATGTCATAGTGAATCCTCAGAACCACCCCCTTTGCTAGATATTATTATCCACCTTTGGCCAAAGAGGAGATTATCTCCAGGTCTCATGTGGCGGAGGGAGGAAGCAAATTAGCCCTTCCCTTTCCTTCCTTCCTCCCTCCTTCCCTCTTTCCCTCCCTCCCTCCTTCCTTTTTTTCTTCCTTCCTTCCTCCTTCCCTCCCTCCCTCCTTCTTTCCTTCCTTCCTCCCTTCCTCCCTTCTGCCTTCCGCCTTCCTTCCCTCCTTCCCTCTCTTCCTCTCTTTCTCTCCCTCCTTCCTTCCTCTATTCATTAAGCATGTGTTTATTTTGCCTCAATTAAATGGCAGTTATGTTACTAAGTACTAGGGATGAAACAGGATCCCAGCCCAACTGACTCCAAATCCAGCACCTTTTCCACTGAACCATTCTGGATAAGCCTTTTTTATTTTATTTTACTTATTTATTTGTCAGAGAGAGAGAGAGAGTGAGAGAGGGAGTGCACATTATGCCCGAGCATCCAAGGACATCACTTCATTTCATTCTCCCAACAGCTGGAGAAGTAACTGGTATCATCCCATTTTACAGGTAAAGAAATTGAGGCTCAACGAGGTGACCAACACACACCCAAGCATGCATAGTGATCTGTAGCTAAGCTGGGACTGCATTTAGATTTACCCTGACTCTAAATCTCAAATGTCCTGCCCAAATTAAACTGTTATCTGAAGAAGGATGGAAATCAGGAAATCAGCTAAATGTAGGCCATTCCCAAGGCTTCCGCTTGGACCCCCCACTCCTGAAAAATAATTTCAGAGCTTTGAGCTGGGAAAAATCCTAAGGCAGGAAGGGCACTTAATCTGGCCAGTCCCGCAACCAGGGGGCGACGGATTCCAGGGCTAATGCCCGGTCTCCGGACTCTTAGTGAAGTGCTCTGCTCAACAAACCACGCAGTCTTGACTCACCTGAGCTTGTGAGAGTTCGATCATCAGCCAAACACATTCACAGGCAAAATTTCACTTTCTTGGTGGAGTACTTACTTCTTTGAATCAACTACCTAGACCCGGCTGTACCTATCTGGTAAAAGACCTCCCCAGTCCTGTCATCTGGCCTGAGATTCTTCAGAGTTCCAACAGGCCTCTGGAGCCTCCAGGAGCCATGAGAGTCCCCATCTCAGTGCCCTCGGTGACAAGGACTGTGTCCCACGTGCCCAGACGAAGGTCACAGGAAGCCCCAGGGCCACAGAGTTTGGCTCTCCTGTCTGACCGGCATTCCCAGAATCACGTTACAGCAGGGGCCAAAGATCAAAAATTTTATGGGCGCTTGGGGAATTATTCCCCCCCACAACCCATCTGCCCTTTCATCTGCACACCCACTGCCCCAGAATAGCAAACAGCTCATCGCTCCTAAGCTGTTTCTCGAAAGACTTCACAGCAGGAAAACAGAGGCTAGAAATATTTCAAAAGCTTGGCCACAGCTGTCTGCAGGAGCCCATTTGAAAAGTCTTCGTGCGGAAAATCTCCTTCTTCCTTTAAAGCGCCAGCCACTGGTTTTGCTCAGCTTGGAGAACTGTAGTGTCATCATCACCCTGTATCTGGCCAAGGGGCCCTTCTAAATGGCGGAAATCACATTCAGGAACAGAAGCTTCTAGACCTCCATGACAAACACACATGGGATCTGAGAGGGATTCCCACCCCTGTCGGAGAGGAGACTGCTGTGTGGAACATCAGCTTCATTCTCACCCATGGGTGTCTAGGTGACCCATTGCTCTGGCTTTTTCTGGGCTAATGATGCTTTTGCAAACCCCAAGGATAAACCAGTGTAGAAAGAGCCTCTATGAAGTGGGAGTTTTTCTTGCTTGGTTCCTTGATGGGTAAATCTCCTAAGAAGAGTAAAATCAGAACAGTACTTTCCTTAGACCTAGGCATGAGGGGTACCCCCCCCCCCGCGCCGGGTCCTTCCCTGGCCATTCTTCTCCCCATGAAGTGAAGAGTCTCTATCCACCTGGAGTCCACATCTGCCTTTCTAGACTGTTCTCTGGCAACCGGGACCTCAGAATTCCCGACCCAAAAGCCCCCGAGCCAGTTTCCAGACCTCTGTGGGCCTCATCCCTGGGTCTATCCTTCAAGGCTAGGCAATGACCACAATATGTACACCCCAAAGTCCAAGGGGTAGCCAAGGGGTGCAAGGGGTGGCTAAGGAAGCAATTTGTGGGGCGATGTGGATACGGCTTGCCTGTGTGAGGCCTCTCAGCTATGAGGCAGAGCAGGGGGAGAGCCAGCCTTCCTTCCTCCGCCTTGTCCGAGTGCAGACTGTGGAGAAGTCCACATTCTGGACTTTGTCAAGGTAGGAAGATAACAAAATTTTCTATAACGGTTTTTTTAGCTTGCTTTGCAACGCTCACATATGCAGACATACGGCATGGGGGATTCCTTTCTGCTCTTGCACGTGGCCTCACAAACGCTAGGATGGGTCTGAGCCAGAATCCATCTCAGAGTAAACAAGCTCAAGGACGTTCCCTTACTCATTCATGCAGCCAGAACTTGCTTCACCACTGGCATATGCTAAGCCTCGTGCCAGGGCCTGGGCATACCCTGGTGAACAAGATGGTTACGGCCCGGCTGGCAGGGGGGCGCTGCGCAGCTGCCGCTGAATGAGCAAAGCCGCAGTACCAGGAAATGACTGCTGAGCCTGTGCTAGAAAGGAGACGGAGTAGGGAGGACTAATTCTGAGTGAGTGGCCGGAGCCTGACTCTTCGTGTTCAAGATCCATTTTAATTAAGAAAGAAATAACAGAGAGGCCTGGGGCCAGCAATTAAATTAATTCAACAAAATTGTGTTGTCTGTTTATGCCAGCGCTGTCCTGAGCTTTGGGAAACCAGAGACACGGACCCTCCCGGGTGACTTCAAATCTAGAGAAGCACATGGATAGACATACAACTAACCTCAGGGTCAGGCCAAGGAAACAGTAGAAATACAAGCTAGGGGGTAATGGGAACACAGAAGGAGACGTGATTATTTCTTCATGGCTTCACACCAGAAATAACATTTCAACTGAGGTTTTCAGGTTGAAGTAGGCTTTCCGAAGAGCACAGAAACACACAGAGACATTCCTGGTCGAGGAAAGAGCTTGAGCAAATGCCCTGTGGCGGACCATTGCATTGGGTGCAGGGGGGGAATGACTGGTTATCCCACACAGCTTTAATGCCAGATACGTAAGGACGTGGGAAGCAGGCTACAAAGGAGTTTCGGCCAGATTTTGGCAGGTCTTGCCCTCAGGCTGAGGAGACTCAGGCTTCTGGAATAGTGGGGAAATATTTTAGAATAATCATTCTGGTGACAGTCACTGTAGGCACCGAAAGAAATTGAAGGCAAGGAGACCAGAAGAGGTCTATGTCAATAACATAGGCAAGAGGATTTAAGGTCGGAAAACAAGCTTTTGCTGGTAATAAGTAGAGACCAGGCCTGATAGTTCTGAGTTTTAGTCTAACTTGCAAAACAATCATCCATTTCTAACTCCTTCCTCTTGGCCACCTTCTAATAGTCAAGGATCGTTGGTCGCAGCCACAGGCGATAGGCACTAATACTGGGTGACCTGAGCAGAACCGGCCCTTTTCAGCTCACCATACAGCCGCTCTCAGAACCTAGGGGCAGGCTGAAGGGACAGCCTTGGAAGGACAAGTGCCACGGTAGCTCTGGGGCTCCAGGTGGAAACCCCTCCAGGAAAGACTGCTAGAACATGGACTGACCTGCCCCCACTGATGCCCCCGGTATTTTTATCACTCTTCTCATGATGCCAATCTCAACCTAAGCTGTTGACCTTACTTGGCTCACTTTCCTACCCCTCTGCTAGGGGAAGGCAGGTCACTGTTACCATCCATCTCATGAAACTCTCCAGGCAGGAAGCGGAATGTTCCCCAAGCCGTGGGTGTGCCCTCCTTGAGAGCGGGAACTCTTTCTGTCTTGCTCACTATGTGTTGCCAGGGCCCAGAAGGGTGCCTGGCCCCTGGCATAGGCAGGATTAACATCCACTGACTACAGGAGGCCACACAGATAGAGTGACGGACGTCACAGCACCTTACTGGTTTCCTCCTACCCACCACTGACATCTCTGCCCTCCCAGCGTGTCAGGAGGGTGTCAGTGCCCCGAGCTTACCCCCAGGGGCTTGGGGAACTGGTCAATCTACTCGCAGCTCCTCCTCCGCTCAACTGATGTCCTTGGGCCAATTCCCCCACTGTCCCAGGGTGCTCTCCCTGGGCTTTCATAGCGCCGGTGATGATTTCCTGTTGGATGGGATGTTTGGGATTTGGGCTTTCTCTTTAAATACCGTTGCCATTCAAGATGTGAGTTCATTTGTTCTGGAAGTTATTTTTCATCATCTTTTCTCTCCCCAAGTTCTTGCACCATGGGCCTTCCTGCCTTCCTGTTGTTGGCCCTATAAATATTATGTTCCTGGAGAGCTGCTGGGGAGGTGGGGGAGGGGGTAGGGATTACTTGGCGTTTTTTGTGATTTTTTTCCCATCCGGGGCACTCTGCAAGGTATCTGCAATGGGCTGTGTCCCCTCCAACATGAAGTGCCTTTCTAGAGGTCAAGGCCACTGTAAATTAAGGTCTGTCCCCAGTTTCGGACACAGGCTCCAAAGGACATTTGGAAGCTGCCGTTATCCAAGGGAGAGCCAAGTCCTTTGCTCCAGGCATTAGATTTAAGCATGTTTGGGAAAAGGGAAAAGATAAAAGAAAAAATACTGCCTGTTTGGCACGAAGTTGCTACTTTTCTAATCAAACTGGCCCAGCTCTGTTTATGGCTCAGCATCAATATTAAGTCATCATAAAACTGAAGGTTTATGGTCCCTAAAAGAAATATTGAAAAATGTATGCATCCTATAACTCCTAAAATATGTTAACTAGATTTTTTCCATATGGACAGTAGGACTATTTTGTGGAGGTGATAGGCTGGCTGCGTCCATGTGCGGAGCAGCTTTGGGGGAACTGTCCCCAGCTTCCTCTGTGAGCTCCCCCACATGGTCTTAAAACTCTTTACAAATTCCCATTGCTCTCAGGGTAAAATGCAGACTCCGGACCATGGTCTTTGAGGCGCCCCCCTCCCTCGTGGGCTGGGCCATACTGGCCCCTGTCCCTTGAAGCTCTGTGCTGTAGGAGGCCACCTGCTGTCGCTGTCACGGTCCCCTGCCTGGTGTCTCCTCTTCGCTCTTCATCTGTCTTCTCTTTCTCTCCCTGTGGGTCATAGCTGGAACATCACCTCCTCAAAGACCTACCCTGTTCCCCCCGTTACTCTCTATGGGCTATCACCCTGTTCGTTCCCCTCCGCTTATCACAACCTGAAAAGAGTGTGTCTGTGCACTCCTTTGCATCTTGCTTCCCGCTTCCTAGGGGGACGGGGAGCACCAGGACCAGCAACCTGCCCTGCCTGTGTCCAGCTGCTTCTCGGCGTTTGCATCTCGCCTGGCACTTACCAGAAGCTAAGGGGACATTTCCTGACCAAGAGAGCCTCGTGAGGCAAGAGGATCAGCTTGTCCATCTGGAGAGAAATCCTGCCCGTTTTGCTCTTCTGCTCAGCTTTTTAGCACCAGTGCATGGAGCATTTTAACACCGGGCCACCCATGTCTGGGGAAAGTGACAGACAGGGTGACTGACTCATGGTCCTCCACTCTATCGGGACCTCACTCCCTAGCCCTGTGATCTTGCTTCCCTAGGACCCATATCTTTTTCATCCTTCAAAAAGGAAATATTATTGCTTCTCTAATAGAAAAGTGGCCTGTTGTGGGTGCTCAATACATTTTCATTTCCTTCCTTCTCTGCAAATCACTTTGCAAGAAGGCCTGACAACTTGAAGTTCTTTAGGGAGGGAGAGGAGATCACTAAGCAGGAGACAGTCATGGTGCTTGGGGAGAAAAACCATAGCTGCCAATAGGGGTCACCTCCTGGCATGCTGCTGAGTACGATGTCAATGACATCTTCGAGATCCATCCCTTGAAGCTTCCGAGGGATGTAGCAGGGAGAGCTTGACTCAACCCTGCACGTCCATGTATTAATTCAATGTCCTGGACAAGTCTTTGAAATCCCCAAGGCTCAGTTTCTTCCACTGTAAAATGGGCACAATAATACCACCCTGCCAATTTTGTAATGCTGTTGTACTGCTCCAGTGAAACCAAGCATTTGAAAATGAGTTGTCCTTGTGAAGAGCTGTAGGATTCAAGGGACTGTGGTCAGGAGGTGGGTGGGCACCCCCGCTTTATACCAGCACCTGTATCCTTGAAAATGCCTTCCCGTGTGCACAGTGAAATATGGAACTTCGGAGCAGAAGGGACTTCAGCAAACATGTAAAGGTGATCTTTTGTAGCTTTTTTGGGGAAAAAATGTAATTGTGGTAAAATACACACACTTAGAATGTGCTAACTTAACCATTTTTAAGTGTATTGTTCGGTGGTATTAAGTTCATTCACATTGTTGTATAACCCTCACTACCATCCATCTCCAAAGTTCTTTTCATCTCACAAAACTGAAACTCTAGACCCATTAAACAGTAACTCCCCATTCCCTCCTCCCCAAGCCCTGGCAACCACCATTCTACTTGCTGCATCTATGAATCACACTAGACTTGGTATCCCATAGAAGTGGAATCATGCAGTATTTGCCTTTTTGTGACTGGCTCATTTCACTTAGTGTAACGTGCTCAAGATCTATCCACGTTGTAGCATGGGTCAGAATTTCCTTCCTTTTTAAGGTTGAATAATATTCTATTGTATGTATGTACCACATTGTGTTTATCTATTAATCTGTTGACGGCTTCTTCCTTTTGGCTATTGTGAATAATGCTGTTATGAACACGGATGGACAAATCTCTCTTCAAGACCCTGCTTTATTCTCCTGGGTATATACCCAGAAGTCAAGTTGCTAGGTCATATGGTAACTCTGTGTTTAATTTTTTGAGGAACCACCACGCTGTTTTCTAACACAGCTGCACCATCTTACATTCCCACCAAATAAGGGTTCCAATTTCTCCACATCCTTACCAACACTTGTTATTTTCTGTTTTTTGGGGTTTTTTTAAAGACTTTATTTATTCGACAGATAGAGAGAGCACAAGTAGGCAGAGTGGCAGGCAGAGGGAGAGGGAGAAGCAGGCTCTCCACTGAGCAGGGAGCCGGATGTGGGGCTTGATCCCAGGACCCTGAGATCATGACCTGAGCCAAAGGCAGCCGCCTAACCAACTGAGCCACCCAGGCGCCCCTGGGTTTTTTGTTTTTTAATGGTAGCCGTCCTAATGGGTGTGAGGTGGTATCTTATTATGGTCTTGACTTGTACTTATCTAATGACTAGTGATGTTGAGCATCTTTTCATGTGTTTATTGGCCATTTGTATTTCATCTTTGAAGAAATACCTATTCAAGTCTTTTGCCTATTTTTTAATGGGAGTTTTTTGGGGTTTGTTGTTGTTGTTGAGTTATAGGAGCTCTTTATATATTCTAGATCTTCACCCCTTCTCAGATACATGGTTTACAAGTATTTCTCCCTTTCCATGGGCTGCCTTTTCTGCTCATTTGTCTGTTGATGCACAGAAGTTTTTAATTTTGATGAAATTTAATTTATCTAGTTTTCTTTTATTGTTTGGGTTTTTTGGTGTCATATCCAAGAAAGAATTGCCAAAAGCAATGCTATGAAGCTTTTTTCTTATGTTTTCTTCTAAGAGTTTTATAGTTTCAGCTCTTACATTTATGTCTTTTTCCATTTCAAGTTAATTTTTGTATATGGTGTAAGGGTAAGGGTCCAACATCATTCTTGTGGTAAAGATGATTTTTGATGGATGAGAAAACTGAGCACAGAAGGGAAGTAGTCCACCCAGGGTAAGGCAGCTGGATAGAGACAGAGCCAGAGCTAAAACCCACGCCTCCTGTGTCTTAGTCCAAAGTTCTCTCTACTCGTCTAGGAAATAGACCTGCTGGGAGTAGGTGACCCAGGGCTTCATTGTGTGTCGTATCAGAAACAAAATGGGATATTGAGGCTGGTGGGTTTTGCTCTAGGTGGGGTCAGCCAGCTCCAAGTCCAGACCACTGTGCCAAGAGTACATGATGGGTTTGTTTTCCCTTAGGTAAGAGGGTCATCCTTCGGAACACCTGCGACCACCCAAGGTGAACAGCAGGCAAAGAAAGATATTGCAGAGACACTGGCTCTGTGCTTGGTCACGTGATGATTTGGTGGAATGTCGCTTTTAGTCACTGATATGAGGAGAAAAAAATGCCAGTGGCCTTCCACATATATATCTTTGTGCTCCATGGCCAGCAAACTGGAAACAACTTGTGCTTTGAAACATTATGTTGAGGATGGAAAGGAAAATGTGGGGCTTTGATAAAGCTGCTGGACTAAAGGCAGAGGTTGGCGAACCATAGCCCACAGGCTAAGTAAAGTTTTATTGGGAAAAAGCCATGTTCATTTGTGGGTTATAGTCTGTGGCTGCTTTTGTCCTTCAACAGCAGAGCTGAGTCATTGTGACAGAGACGTATGGCCCACAAAGCCTAAATTATTTCCTGTCTGGTCCTCTACAAAAAAAGAAATTGTTGACCTGTGGACTACATAATAAGGGACAGTTGAATGGCACAATAGCGGAAGCCCTACGCCTGCAGGGCAGCCCAACCCTCAGGGAGGGACCTTGTGACTCACAGCGGGCTGGAGGGTGACCCTTAACCACATCAGGAGGTGGACTCATGGCAACCTGAGAAATGTTCAGCTGTTCTGTACTCTCACCCTGCTTTCCTAGGCCCAGCCTAGAGTAGATCTGGTGGTTGTGAAGTCGCTGAGCCTAGAGAAGAGCTATAGCTCAGCCCAACCGCACTCATTGGTCACACTCTTGAGACACCAGCTAAGTTTCTGGTCTAAAGGCAGAGTGGCAGCTTGGAAGTAAAGGTTCAAACACATGGGATAGAGCTTGACACAGCGCCTCACATTGTTGTCATTATTTTCAGCTTTTTTACACGTGTCATTAATAAGTCGTCACTTTCAAAATTGATATTAATTAGTCTTCATTTCAATGTGTTTATAAGCAACTCTCAAACTTATTGACCTTGTCTGATAGAAAGTGCCAGAAAGACAAGAGTTTTAATAAATCTTAGCTCTGTCACCATGAGCCGACCTTGGGAAAATGACCTGATTTCTCTCATTTCTATTTCCTTACCTATAAACAGGAAGATGATTCCAAGGGTTGATGTGAGAATTCAATAAGAGGATGAGCATGAAACTGCTAGAACATTCCATAAATGCCAGTTTCCATTCCTTAGTCCTTTTGGCAAAACGCCACCCACCAACAGCAGCTTCTCTTCTAGAGACTGAGCCTCTGAAACCTTTTGATCGCTCCTCTCCTCCACACCCCTCACACCCCCCTGACTGCTCTGGACATGAGCAAACAATGGTGCTACAATGCAAGGGATTCTCAAGGTACAGCTACAGTCATTTTGTTTTTTGGGTGAAATGTCTATTCTTTGGAAGCTGCATTGGGTTTAGCCCACCGGAGAGACACAGTTTCAGGAAGTATGCCCTCGTTTTAGGCCATCCCACCCCTCGGGATCCCAGGATGCCACAGCTCCCAACTTCTGGTTCCTGGTCTTGCCTTCCTCAACCACAGTCATTTCTATAAACCCAGATGCTGAGGCCTCCAGATGAGTTAGTGAGAATGTTTATCACCTTGCTGTTTATTATAGAAAATATTGTTGGACGTGTAGACACAGGGACTGGAGAAATCAATCATGCCCCTATGCAGCCATTGGAATGTAGAGTAGATCTACACTCACTGAAATGAAAAGATATTTGCCATACATTTAAATGAAAATTGCAAATTTCAAGACCACATCAACCAAACAAGGAAAATTATTTTTAGTTTTATATATTACAAATATTTACTCTCATCTGTGTATTTGCATAGGGTAAGTATAAAGATGTAAGAAGTTGGGCGCCTGGGTGGCTCAGATGGTTAAGTGTCTGCCTTCAGCTCAGGTCATGATCCCAGGATCCTGGGATCGAGTCCCGCATCGGACTCCCTGCTCCTTGGGGGCCTGCTTCTCCCTCTGCCCCCCCCCCTCTGTCTCTCATGAATAAATAAATAAAATCTTAAAAAAAAAAAGATGTAAGAAGTTAATAGTAGTTTCCTCTGATTGAATTGTTTCTTTTCTATATTTGTGAATTTTCTAAAGTACATATTATTTATATTTCAGAGTTTTCTTTGTAGTGGGAAAAAAGTATAATGCTACATATGAGGTAAAAATGCTTCATATGGGGTTAAAAAACAAAAACTGGGAGGTCTTCTTCTCCAATATAGACAGGTAAATAAATACAGAGGGAAAACAGACCCCATCCTTCAGGGCTCTGCCTTGCTTGTCACGCTAATAGCGTAATAGCAAAAGAGTTGTACTACAAAACCCCAAGTCTTGGTTCATTCTTTTCCTTGTGTTTAGGGACTGTGAGTTTACAGCCTTTTATAAGGTGGGACGTACAAGCTAGAAGGTCCTGCAGAAGCTATGTACCATTTCATTTTCTGAGGGCTGGAGGGGTGTGCTGAGTTCTCGCACCGGCCTGCGACCCTTCTTCTTACTCTTGGCTATGTCCCCTGTCCTGGTCCTCCAACCTTTAGAGGCTCTGACTTCGGCCCTTGTCACCCTCAGCTCCTACTTGGTCATATTTTCTATAACCACAGCTTGAGGTGACAAATATATGAGTGGATTCTGGACCAAAAAGAACCTTTTATTACCAACTGGAAAGGAAACTTGACTGGGACTCAGGAGATTCATGCTGCCCTTTGTGGCCTGAGCCCTCTGTGGTGACCTTCACTTCCAGGAACCCAGGGTGTTCAAGACCAGTTACTGAAGGCTGTTCAACCAGGTAAGACCGCAGTGAAGATCACACCAATTACTGTCACTGTGCTTCAGAAAAATCACATTGTCTGGCTTTTAGGTGTGTTGATTGTGGTTATTTAATGGAGCTTCTGCACAAAAAGGCCCAACATACTGACTTTTTCACCAAAAGCAAGCCCCTTAAGCCAGACGTTAAAGACTGTGATGGTACAATATCAACCAGTGAGCTTTATGTGTAGAAATTGTCTGTGCTAGAAACAAAGGTGATCATCACCCCAAATTTTGTGATGTCATGAATCTATAAACACCCCAAGAGCAATCTATTCCTTAGTGAAGGCCATCTGAATTCTTTTTTGACCTGACCTCACATCCTCAGGACAGCATGCATGGCTTTCTGGGGCTCTGTTATGACCCCTTGTTAGTTTCTATGTTGTGTTGTAGGGATACAGCACAAAAATGGACCCGAGACCGGTGTCTTCGCTCGGGTGAGGAAGCAGAGCTCAAACACACAATTTTGATACAGACATCTCAGGGTAAGAACAGACTGTTGTGGAAGCTCCTCATGGGGGCACTGAACTGGTAGTGGGGTTCAAGGAAGCTTTCTGGGAGACAGTGACACCTAAGCTGAGTCCTTAACCCAGGTTAGACTGAGTCACACATGAAGAGAATTTCGAGGATCCAGAAATCAGGTATTTCACTGTTCGAATGGAAGCTTCCTAAAAACTGGAAGTTTGGGATAAATCCCAGAAGCAGAAACCCACATCAATTATAGCCTGTGGAGCCCGGCTACCCTATGATGCTATGTTTCATGGGCTTTTCACAACTGCATTCATTTCAGATCCCTATTGACTTAAGCTCAGCCTCACCTTTGAGATCGGTGTGGACGAGAATAGTGTGGGAACATTTTCTCTTACATCAACAAGAAAATTTGCAGCTCAGGTGGTGGTACCCAAGTTCCTGTCACACCCCCTAGAAGGAGCCATCCTGCCTTGGGCTGAGGAAAGGCCCCCAGGAAGCTCCACATGCCCCCTGATGGATGGGTATGTCAGGGCGTGTGACAGAGGCAACCTCCACTGCCATGTGAAAGTGCTGAGTGGCAGTTAACAGTCCAGGTCTCCCCACCTGCCTGGAGTTGGCACCTCTCGTTTGCCTTTCCTTCTCACTTTTGAGCCCCAGTAGGGAAAGTGTGTCAGCCAGAGCCCATCCATCATGGGGCATTTGTCCAAAATCAAAGCCCTGGTGTCCTTCATTTAACACTGCTTGGGCATTCCCAGATTATCGCAGATTTGTTATCCTGTCAGAGCAAGGCAATGGGAAGACTCCTGGGGGGTCCTCAGCACCCTCACACCCTTGGCCTGGCAGCTTTGTGAAGGGGATGTGTCAATCAGGAACAGACGCCATTTTGATGAACTTCAGAAGATGAGACCCTACAGCCAGGTCTTTAGGAGAGCATCTTCCCTCCCCCTACCACCACATGGAAGGACCCGTTTCAAAAGAAAGCAAAGGGGCCCAGGGAGCTGAGAAGTGGACTTCTTATTTACAAGCTAAAATGCTCTTGACAGCCCTGGATGACCACCTCTCCACCAATTCCTCCAATGGCCGAGAGGTGGCAAATGAACCTCCAGGGTGGGTGAGAACAAGACTGTCGGGCAACGCTGGGCTGGAGCCCAATGCAGTGGCACCCACTCTGAGCCTCAGTTTCCTCTGTTTCAAAATGAGAGAGATCCTACCTACCTCAGAGGGTTGTCATGAAGACTAAGTCAGATAAGGTATTTAAGGCCACCTGGACCAGCCTCGGGCACAGAGCAAGCCAGCCACATATGGTAATTATTATTACTCATGTAAAATTATTAAGTTGCTGGGGAATTCTGCCAATAAATTATTGACTGGTAAGATTATAGATTTTTAAAGTTGCAGTTCAACCTTGTGTTCTTTAAAACCACCTTTGATATAAACAGGAATTCTTGCTATTTAGCAGCTCAGGTACACCGTTAAATCAGGAACATATGCATTTGCCCAGATCCACATTTTTGTTTTATTTTTCTCAAAGCGCCCACAAACAAACAAAATAACGACGACGATGACAACGATCCTCTCTTCCTGAGCTACTATTGAGTCCTACCTTGACAATAAAATATTAAAAATGTGAAAAATAGCATTTCATTCTCCTTGCAGGCCACAGAGCCCCATTGCACGAGATCACATTTGCAGTAACTGAAATGACAGATGCTGTCAGTGAAACTGAAGAGGTCTCGGGAGTATTGTTGCGGTTTGGCTAAATGATGATCAGATGAAATATCGTTGGTTAAGTCTTACTGAGAATGTCTTCACATTAGAGCTATTTACAAAAAAAAAAAAGCGACATGAAGTCAGCATGGGCTTGCTGTTTTTCTCGTGCATGTTTTTCATTTTGATATTATATCATGAACAGCTGTAAGGATAATGTTAATCGTCCCTTCTGGAAACATTCGTCACAAGGGTTTATTTATTATTTGGTTTAAGTATTTAAAAGTTAAAGCATTTCCAAGCTGTCACTATTGAAATATTTCTAATACTGCAAAAGAGTAGTTATTTTCAGAGAGCTTGCTCCTAAGATTCCCACTTAGGAAGGAAAACAATAAACCATGTTCCACGGATTTGCTTAATAAGGCTGAAAGGTGCATTGGGAATAGTTCTTTTGTCCATTGAGAACCAAATATTCTAGTTTTTCAACCTATTCTCCACATACAGAAATGGTACTGCAAATTTTTGAGAATGTATGGATGATGGACTTGGCCGTTATCGATGTGATGGAAGCCCGGAGGGCCATGCGACCCCAAGAGAACATCCTGTAGTCATGTAGGACTTGAGAAAGCGTTTTCTGGGGGGGGGTTTTGTCAACCGCATAATTGTTCCATAAATGAAGCTTTCGCAGCACTACTTCACTGATGAAGAGACTGAGAGGGAGGGTTTGTGGCTTACACAAGATCAGCCAGTTGACTTTTCTTTTTAATAAGTGAAGTGCCAGTTCACTTAAAACAACTGTGCTTTGCTAGGCAGAGCTTCCACTAAACCAGACTGTGTGGATTAGGATAGAAAAGGAAGGCCCAGTCCTCTTGGTCTGGCAAGCCAAGCTCAGGCTACCTTTCAGCACCCTCACACCCTTGGCCGGGCGGCTTTGTGAAGGGCATAGCTTGCACAGACAGGCAGGAAGACCCTGGTGCTAGGCCTTAGGGACACAACAGTGGACCCAAAATGGTACAGTCTTAGCCTTCAGAAATTTCTAATCACTCTGCTAAAAAAGGTCATAAAGGACAAAACCATACATTTTTGGATACCATGGCCAATGCATTCTCGTTTACTCTGTGCCTTTTTTCTGACTGTTTGACGATTTGAGTTTCTCCTTTACAGTTCAATCAATGAAGCCCAGCTAGATGTGAATGCACAGCAAAGCCTCGTGACTACTGCCCAGCCTCCTCTTGGTATTCAGTGGCAAGTGTTGCCTTTGCTAGTTGGAAAGGCATCATAAAAATCCACTCCCCACATTTCTCAGATCCAAAGGAACACTCACCAAATTTCCTTTTTCTCCAAGGTAAACTACGGTATGTAGAAAGAGCGGGAAAAATCTGCCCATTCCTTGTGAACTTGAAAAGAAATTAGTTAATGCAAATCTTAAGAGAGACATGTGGTAAGACAGCTAATTTTGAAATCTGTCACTACAGTGCAATACCTTTAAAAAATTATTATTATTTTCCTAAAGAATCACTTGAATGGACTTTGCAGTTGTATCTTTGGAAATGAGATCCCTGGGTGTTGAGAGGCTGGAATTTTCCCTGGGGACACAATAATGAGGAAATGTAAGAATGCTGAAGGAATTTGAAGCATGACTGTGGAAACTGGGTTGGGACCATCTCAAAGGAACAACAAAGGATGTTCTGTTCCCCCCGTGACTGTGTTTCTCCCAGTTTGGATTCTTTTGAGGTTCAAACCGGGAAGTTGTCCTTGGCAGGGTTCCACTGAATGTGCCACTTTCCCCCCTCCTCCCCGATCACAATGATGGGGTTATTTGCCCTGCTCCAGCCTGGCAAGAAAGACATCCCTCTTTAAATGGTATCCTGGTTCTTTGATCTGGGGCAGGGTCAGAGGCATAGGGGTTGAGTTCTGAATTGAAGGTTAAATTTCATGAGACAAGGTGGCCCGGTGATGCTGGGTTTCCAAGCTCAAGAGAGCCCATTTAGAAGGTATTCCCATGTTCCTTGAACCCAAAGCTCTTCTCACTCATCTGCTGCGGAATGTCTGGTCTGCCTCTTGTGCGACCATAAAGTGAACCAAAGTGATGGATGTGAATGGCCTTGGTAAATGGCTATCATGTCTGACACTAATAGAAGGAGCTGTTTTCACACGTGCACCAAATTGGTTGGTCGTTGTTTCCAATTGGCCCATGGACCGGCTGGAGGACAGCCAGGTGTGAGGAAAAGAATTGGGGCTTTCAAGGCAACCTGGTTCATCACCTCCCAGAGCTGAGGGTTTGGACAAGACACCCAACTCCCTGGAGCATCCATTTCCTTCTCTGCAGAAGAGAGATCATAACATCTGCCTTTAAAACACAGAGCGGTGGTAACAAAACCTGCCCTGAGGGGTCCTTACAAGGTTTGAAGGAGATCGTGACTGTTAGGTCTCGGTCACTTCTGCGTCAACAATGAGTAGCTAATGTTGTCATCATCTCAGCTCTGGCTGTGGGATTTTTCTGGCGATTTTTCTAGAATCTAGGACTGGTTCATGTCATGAAACAAAGGACTTTCTACCATTTCAGTCTCATCACTGTGGGCTCCTTCCCAAGAGGAGGCTTCTAGAAAACAGGGGTCTGGAGTGTGAGAAACATGCACAGGGAAAGAATTATGGGCACAGAAGAGTAGCTGGGAATTCATTTGGCCACTCTCCATTGTGTCCTTCCTTTCTCCCAGTCTTCTTGATCTGAACAATATCCCTCCCAGAGCCCTCCTACCACGCTATGCTTTTTTTTTTTGATCCACAGATTTGTCTTCCTGAAAAGAGAGTGCTTGGGGTTGCAGTGGCTGGAACGTTCTAAGGAATCTGTGCCTGGGCAGAGCTGGGCAGGTCTGCGCAGGAAGCCCTAGGGGACAGGTGGAGCTGAGCATAGACACACAGGTGTTGAGGGCCACTACAGATGAGGGACTCCATTCTCTATGACCTCTACTTTCATCCCCATGTCTATGGTCTTCTGTCTGGGTCTGAACCTTCCATGTGATTCCCCAGCTCCCTCTCTCCATCGTCTCCTTCACACTCAATCCCTCATGCGTTATTGGCTTGGTTCTTTCCCCACTTTTCTGGCTCACAGCTCTTTCCCCTTTGACTTTCCCTAGGTCTTTTCTAGGCCTGTGTCCCCCTCTGAACCTCAGTTTTGCCTCCATCCATGCTTTTGCCCTGCCCCCCACTCCCTTATTCTAGGGCACAATCAAAATTCCAGTCCCTACAGGCTCAGGAAGGTGGGGGCCAAGCAGTCCTGAGAGCCACAGAAATTAGGGGGCCCTCTGAGGTCTAAGAAAGTACCAATGGCTGAGCTTAAAACAGGCCTGTCTCCTGGAGCCCCTTCCCACCCCCCACCCCCGCCCCAGCCCTATCAATTAGAAGCAACGCTAAGCCAAATACCACTGCTCACGGGGCAAACCTTCCTAACTGGAAATCATTAGCTTTTTAGTTGTGTTTTTTTTTTTAATAAATCATGGTCTAAATAACCAAATAATGAATCTCTCACTAAGCAGCATAATCAATCTTCATAACCCACGGAAATACACTCTGGAAAGATTGCATTTTACTGCTGTTGAAAACCTCGGTTTCATCAAATAAAGGAACAAATTGCCATTCAGGAAATTATTCTTGGGCCAAAATATGCAATCAACACTTAGCTTCCCACCTGCACAGTCTTAGAATGCACGTGGGGTAATGACATTTGACATGGGGCTTGTTACACTTCTGACCCAGGAGAAGGGTTTTCATATTTTCAATTCGTAATGTCTGGCAAGATTCCCAAAGTAATTTTCAATTAAAGTCCCTGGTACTTGTCAAACATGAAGACATTGCCCAAAAGATGGAATAACTTCATTAGGGGGAGACACATTCACTTCATCAAGTATTGCAGCTGAGTGTGCAAATCCTGTGCTCTTTCCTTGTTTCAACCCTACAACTGAACAAAACAAAGTCATTTTCTGTCTCTGTCCTCTAATTGGACGCAATTTAAGGGGAGGAGATGGTCCCGTCATAATCTGTCAGTGGTATTCCTTCAATCTTTGGGGGGGATATGCTCTTTCTTCCCCCATTTTAGCCATATTTATTCATTCCCTGAGCTGACTCTACTTCCCCAGATGGCTTAGGGGCAGGTACTTGACCCAAACTTAGCCAGTCAGAGTTCTCCAGGATGCTTCATATCCGACTTAGGAGAGAAGCTATTTTCTCTCAGTTATGTTGCTGTTCATATTGGTCCAGAGCTGCCCTGAGAGAAAGCCCACGGGAGAGAATAAAGCCATTATGCAGAGAAACCCAAAGGCCAGAGTCTGGCGTAGAGAGCTCTGAACACATTTGAATCCCTGGTCTCAGCTGCCCGCAAAGCCAACTCTTACCTTGCCCTTTCCATGGCAGATTACAGGGCCCTATACTAGCTTCTTATCGGACTTAAGCTTATGCAAATAGAATTTCTGCACCTACCACCCCAAGAGTCCTCACTAATACGTAAGTGATATCAACATAAGCGTGCGTTGGCAGAATAAGAATCTAATAACGGTAAGAAACATTTCCTAAGTAATTTCCTCAAATGTCTATTGAATTCAAACAATAATAATAGATTGTGTGTCTACTGTGAGCCGGACACTTGAGGGACAAAGATGATTAAAATATGGTTACGGATCTCCAGCGGCTCAAGGACTGGTAAGGGATACAGACACATGAACAAGCCCATGGCTGTAACAGAGGTCCACAGGATCATACAAAATGCCGTGAGAGGTATACACAGAGAACTGGTGCTTGCCAGAGGGGATGGAGGTAGGGTGGGCAAAATAGGTAAAGGGGATTAGAGGCACACACTTTAGGTCTAAAATAAATTAGTTGCAGGAATGAAAAGTACAACATAGGGAATATAGTCAATAATAGTATAATAACTTTGCATGGTGACAGATGGTAAATACACTTACCATAGTGAGCAGAGCATAATATCTACAGTTGTCAAATCGATGTATTGGATACCTAAAACTAATTTAATACTATGTGTCAACTAGACTTCAATTAAAAATGAAATAAAAATGCTATGAGAGTGAGTGGCTGCAACCAGGACATTCGGCGGGGGGGCGAGGGGGGAAGCTCTATGGAGGAGACAGCCCTTTTCTGAGTCTTGCAGGGTGAAGGCAGTTGTAATAGGTAGAGAAAGATACAGCAGTGCTGTGGGCAAAGGGAGCGTGTGCTCAGTACCAGAGGCCCAAACACGTGTGGCATTTCTCAGGAGCATCCAATAGCCCCTTGTGGATCCAGCCCTGGTACTTGGAGGGGAGGAAAAAGAGGATAAAAAATGAACTTGAGGGGCGCCTGGGTGGCTCAGTTGGTTAAGCGACTGCCTTCGGCTCAGGTCATGATCCTGGAGTCCCTGG
>NW_023270839.1:32960588-32967832 GCF_011800145.1 Mirounga leonina | reverse complement strand
GGTTAAGCGACTGCCTTCGGCTCAGGTCATGATCCTGGAGTCCCTGGATCGAGTCCCGCATCGGGCTCCCTGCTCGGCGGGGAGTCTGCTTCTCCCTCTGACCCTCCCCCCTCTCATGTGCTCTCTCTCTCGGTCTCTCTCTCTCAAATAAATAAATAAAATCTTAAGAAAAAAAATGAACTTGAGAAGATAAACTGGGAGTAGGTGATAAAAAATAATTTTATCCCTTGGCAAGGAGACGCAAAGGTCTTTAAGCAAAGCAGCAGGACAGAGCAACTAGGTATGTGTTTTTGAATTTTAAGAGCAGTCTAGCAAGTAAGTAGATGATAGAGGGGAACGACGAGAAAAAGAAGGCCAATAAGGGGGGCTCTTGTGGTCCAATCGAGCCCTGAGAAAGGCAAGAAGTAGAATGAGTGAGAGAGGATAAATTTTTAAAAAGATTTCGGAAGCAGAATGACCAGAATGTGGCCATGACAGAAAGCGCAGAGAGGCGAGGAGGGGTCAGCCGGGAACACCTCCAGTGTTCTAGCTTGAAAGGTGACAGTCATGTTGTGAATTGGGATAAGAAGCACAGGAGGGGAAAACAAATCTGAATGAGCATGGGGAGTTGCAAGATTGGGTCTAATCTCAGCTCTTCCATGAACTCAGTGTCTGACCTTGGATACATTGCTTAACTCACTTAAATTTTCTTGACTCTAAGTTGAAAAGGCTAGGAAGCTTCATCTCCAGCTTCCTTCCCGGCTTGAACAGTGTGTGATTCAAAAGACAGAACATGAGCAAGACGGGTCTGACAAACCTGAAAGTCAAAAACAGGAAGTGAAGCAGGGCGTGACTGAGAGCCCCCAAAGCTGCAAGCCCAGGGTGGCCGGTCCCTTTGATCTTGCTGCACAGAGTGGAACCACCCTGGGGAAAAGGGCACGTGGGCTTGGGAAGAGTATGGTACAGTCTTCCGAGGAGCACGCTTCACAGAAGTCATTCTTTGCTTCCTCTATAGCTCGAAAGTCTATAAAGACCCGGTGGCCAATGGGCATTTAGTATATGATAAAGATGGCTTTGGGGAGCACTAGGGAAAGGAGACGCTGTTCAAAAATGACGGTGGGACAATTGCAGATCCACGTGGGGAATCATGGGATTAAATCCATACCTCCACGCTAAACACAAAATCAACTCCAGATGGACCAAAGACCTAACTATAAAAGGTAAAACTTTTAGAATCAAATACAGAATAACTTTATAACCTTCGGAGAGTGATGGACTTTGAAAAAAAAATTATTTTGGGGAGCCTGGGTGTCTCATTTGGTGAAGCGACCGACTCTTGATTTCAGCTCAGGTCATGATTTCAGGGTCTTGAGATCGAGCCCCACTAAGCATGGAGCCTGCTAGAGAGTCTCTCTCTCCCTCTGCCTCTCTCCATCCCACTTGTGCTCTCTCTAAGAAAAGAATTTATTTGAAATAATTTTAGACTTACAAAGGAGTTTCAAAATGGTGCAAAGAGTTCCATTATATTCTTCACCCAGCTTTCTTTAAAATTAACATCTTACATAGCCATGGTACAATTACCAAAACTAAGAAATTAACATTGGCACATCACAATTAACTATTTGAATTAAAGAAGGACTTTTTTAAGGACACCTGGGTGGCTCAGTCGGTTAAGCGTCTGCCTTCGGCTCAGGTCATGATCCCAGGGTCCTGGGGTCAAGTCCCACATCAGGCTCTCTGCTCCGCGGGGAGCCTGCTTCTCCCTCTGCCTCTGTCTCTCATGAATATATAAATAAAATCTTAAAAAAAAAAAAAGAATGACTTTTTTAAAAGACATAAAGACTCTAAAAATAAAAGATTGACAAATTCAGCCATATTAAAATTAAGAATTTCCATTTAGCAAAGAACACTATAAAGACCAGTAAAAGGAAAGATACAAATGGTGTGTGAATATTTGCAACACATGTAACAGTGAAGGATTTGAATCAGAGCATGAGAAGAGTAAGAAGAGCTGCTACAAATTAATAAGAAGGCAAACAACCCAGAAGACAAGTGGGCGAAAGATATGAATAGGCATTTCACAGAAGAAGAGATACATATGAATGGCCAATAAACATACAAAAGATTGTTCAAGTTAATTAATAGTTAGGGAAATGCAAATTCAGAACTCAAAGCCAACAATAGCAAATCCTGGAGAAGATCTGTGTCAAAATTCCTTGCTGGTGGGGATGTAAGGGGGCCCCACCACTTTAGAGGGCTATGTGGCATCCTTCGATAAAGTTGGCTAAACACTCAGGACCTTATCACTAGAAGTGTAGTCCAGAGACTCACAGCACTGGTATTGAGGCCTCCCCTCAGACTAACTGAAACAGAATCTGCATTTCACAAGATTCCCAGATCCTCCATATGCCTATTAAAGTTTGTGACGCCCTGATCTAAAGAAACTCTGCTCAAGTATGTATAGCAAGAGATGTCTAAGAGAATGTTTGCAGCATTGTTTATAGTAACAACAGGTAGGAACATCACAAATGTCGCTCAAGTGTAAAATGGGTAAATAACTGGTGTATAGTTACACAACGGAATATTATCTAGCCCTGAAAATGAGTGAACTCCTCTGAGGTGACATAAAGATGAACCTGAGCCAAACCATATTAAGGAAAAAAAAGTCACAAAAGATTACATACAATATGCTACCACTTTAATACAGCTCAAACACAAGCAAAACCAAATAATGCATTGTTTAGGAATCCATAAAACCCTGAGAAAACCTTTTTTTTTTCCCCTTCCAAAAGGGAAGACAATTATAAACAGTATCCAGACTGTTGCTGATTCTGGTGGCAAAGCACGGAGAGATGAAGAGGAGTGGTGTGCACCAGGGATAGGCTATAATCTAGTTCCTGGCTTGGGGGTAGACAAGCTCGGGGTGTTCTTTTGGTTATGGTGCTTTTTAATATATACATTATTTATATTCTCTTCTTTGTATAATATTCCTTAATTTAAAGGGCATTTTGTAAAAAAAACCTCCTGTAGCAGCCAGAGTTCTTGATTTGAGCATTAAAGCATCTGAGTCCATTGTAAAGCCTCCATGCAAAGAGAGCAGCCGAGATGAGAGTGCTCTAGTCGCATTAACAGCTAAGGCAGAGACGCGAAAGGACTGAGAGCCCAGGTAATCCGCATGAGGCCAGGGGGCGAGGTTGGCCGACATGGCAAAAACCAGGGTGACACTCAGAATCATGACACTCCGTGGAGCACTGGGTGTTATGCACAAACAATGAATCATGGAACACTTCATCTAAAACTAATGATGTATTGTAGGGGATTAACATAAGAATTAAAAAAAAAAAAAAAAAGAAAGAATCATGACACTCCGTGGGATTGCGCAGATGATGCAGACGCCTGTGGCCAAGGGCTAGGGCACGGCCTCTGAGGGCCAGAGACAGCTTCCTCATCCTTCGTGAGGTGGGATCGAGGGTTACACAAGGATTTATAATATATGCAAATACATAAGCCATTAGGAACATACATGCATAAGCTGCAGCTAAGCAGTAAGCCCAGCCGGGGTCGACCAGCTAGTTCCTGAGATAAGGGATGCAGAGCAGTCCTCCCAAGGCCAGCACGCTGAGTCCGCCAGGTCCTGCTCTATAACTGTGATGGGATAAGGCTCCCCTGAGCACAGGCACGGGGACAAGGCTTAGGTAGAGCAGAGGTTCTCATACTTGGCCACTTGTCGGAATCACTGGGTGGTTTTAAAAAATTCAACCACCTGGGTTCCACCCCAGAGGTTCTGATTAGTTGCTATGGGACACAGCTGTTATATTGGGAACTTTAAAAACTCCCCAGATGATTCTAATGTGTAGCCTTTTTAACTAATGATGTATTGTATGGTGACTAACATAATAAAATGAAATTAAAAATATATATATAAAAAAATTTTATTTGGAGAGAGCAGCTTCCCTTTCAAACGTGCTTGTGTGGGATCACACCGTTAATAAGCTGTCACATCTGGGGCAAACATGAAAGCCTATGAGTCCCGAGGGATGTGGGCTGCGACCTGCACAGTGGCATAAGGGTTCAGAAATACACGGCACGGAAGAATAGGGGGTGCACTGGCCAGCAATCGAGGACGTGAGGATGAGATACAGTTGTTGGGGTGTCCCCAGGAATCGTGACATCCCTTCTCTTTGGATCAAAAGCTATTCGCAGCAGAGTTTCTCAGCCTTGGCATTATTGACACTCGGGGTCAGATAATTCTTTGTTGTGGGGACTGCCCTGTGCCTTATAGGGTATTTAGCCACATCCTGGCCCCTCTCCAGTAGTTACCTGTGGCCCCTGCCTAACTTGGGACAACCGAAAATGTCCCCAGACATTACAAATGATCCCCGATGGACAAATCTGTTGCCCAAGCAGACATCCAACTGGATAACAAGATGCCAATCTCCCCTTGCAGGCAGAGCTAGTCTGTCCATGTGATTTTTAAAGAACAAATTTCTTTTTTGCGTATGTATTATTCTTTTGCAGCCCCTCACACTTTATTATGGGAACCAGGAAAGCAAGGGCAGGAGGGCAAACTGCAACATCCCACTAAGATGGCGTGGCACGGCTCCGGAGAGCTCTCCCCTTTCTCCTCTGGCCTCAGCTTGGGGTGGGCTGAGCTGGGGCTGGTTGGCTGTGATGGCTGACCGTGGAGGCAGGTTTGGGCCCAGTTCTCGGGGGCTGTCTTTAGAATGAGAAGTGGTCAGATCTCTTTGCCCTCAGTTTGGGGTCCTGGTGACCATTTGTGAAGGAACAGAGAAAGTGCCTCTCAACATCCTGTTACCAAGGCCATTTTTAAAGCTGTGTCCGAGGTCCTTGCACCAGGCGTGTGTGAGCAGGGAGTGTGTACAACTTGGCTTGATATATTAACCTGTCTGGGAAGGAGCCTGCGTGCTTCCCGTTGTTGTAAAATAAACATGGGGCTCTGAGCTCGGGGGAAGCTGGGTTTTGTCAGGATCCAGGCCGATCCACGTTGCCCTCACCTCTGAATAATGAGCAAGAGGCCCAGAACATGAAACTGCTTCAGCAACAATAGCCAGTAAAGTTTGAATTTGAATACTTATTCCAAGTTCAATTGCAAAATGATTTATTGAATGTGTTGCCTGGGGCTGGCACAGAAGCCGGGGCCCCTGGCCTCTCGCGGCGTCCATTGGCACACACACGTGCAGAAGGAGCAGCTTCCGGGATCGGGGCTTCGAGGCTCGGGGCAAGCAGGGAGGGAGAGTTGTGTAGAAGCCGGTGTAGCCGCAAAAGGGAAGGAGATGTCATCGGCTGGAGCGTGTGGGAGGGACCTGGGCATCGAGGTCTGAGTTAGCCCTGGGGGAGCTGGCTGAGAAGAGCAAAGGAGGTCGGTCGGGCTTGGTCTGCGGAAGGCCAGGAGCATTCTGCCTCAAACCTCAGTGTTCCCCCAAATGCCCATTGTTGGTTGTTGGCTTTGTTTTGTTTTTTGATGCAAGATCTCTTTAAGGAGCGCATGTCCTATGTCATTCTCACGTCCCTTAATCCTCCCCTCATCTAGAACAGCCTCCCCAACTGGCAGGCATTTCTAAACAGCATTTAATTAATCAGTAGGAATCTAGCCCCACTGTGTGAATAGGGTTAAAAGATGACAAAAAGGAACTTAGAAGTCACCTGACCTGACTCCTTAATTTTACAGAAGAGTTGCCTTAAACCTTTTTTGGAGCAAGATGGGAAGCCAGTCAATCAAACATTTAACAGATGATTACATAGAGACAACACGACTTGCATATTATCGCTTGCTTTAAAAAAGGAAGGCAGAGGGGCGCCTGGGTGGCTCAGTCGGTTAAGCGTCTGTCTTCGGCTCAGGTTGTGATCCCAGAGTCCTGGGATCAAGCCCCGCATCGGGCTCCCTGCTCTGTGGGAAGCCTGCTTCTCCCTCTCCAACTCCCCCTGCTTGTGTTCCCTCTCTCACTGTCTCTCTCTCTGTCAAATAAATAAAATCTTTAAAAAATAATAATAAAATAAAATAAAATATCCTCAGGGTATCTGGGTGGCTCAGTCAGTTAAGCGTCTGCCTTCAGCTCAGGTCATGATCCCAGGGTCCTGGGATCGAATCCCACATCGGGCTCCCTGCTCGGCGGGAAGTATGCTTCTCCCTCTCCCTCTGCTTCTGCTCCCTCGCTCGTGTGCTCTCTCTCAAACAAATAAATAAAATCTTTAAAAAAAAAAAAAAGAAGCAGAGCCTATACCAAAATCTGTGTGTGCTTGGTCAGAGGTGGGCCCCCTGACCCCTGTCTAGGGCTCCTTCCACCGTCCAGAGCCTATGATGGACTCAGGCACCATGCTGGGGATGAAGGAGGCGAGGCCCTTGCTGGCTTCACCACACGATCAGAGGGCTCACACCGACTCAGGAGGAACTTGCCCCCTTCAGCGGAGGGGGGCTTGTAGCTAAGGAGGGTGCCACAGCTGCCTGAAGTCTCCCAGGAGGAGGAGGACGGACAGAAGGGCCAGAAAAGCTGTCTAAGCCATCCCACATAGCAGGCCGCATACAAATGACCCAGTTTCCATTGGCAGACTACACTACTACAAATCTCAGATAACTGACTTTGGACAGAGATTTTCCTGGGTTTTTTTCCTCACCCAGCAAGGCAGTCATGACCAGGGGAAGAAGAGCTCCAGCCAGCTGCAGACCAAATAACGCTTTTCTGGTGTCAAAGGAGAAGACATTTCTCAGAAAAGTCCATCACTGGGGGTCAGACCACAGCGATATTACAAAGCAGCCTCCTGTGCTCTCTTGAGTCCCTTTCTCTCTGTGTGGTTTCCCTCTTTCCAGCTGCCCACCCCAACCCGGTTCTCCAACGCACTGTCGAAGCTACAAGACCATCCGTGCTTTTCTGCCATCAGACTCCCACTTGCTCAATTTTCTGCTCTCTCTGAATAGTTTCAGAGAGGGGTGTTTTGAACTAATTCAGATGAAAATGACGGATAAGGTGATTTGCATTCTTGATGTACAAGCCCGAAGAAACAAGGTCTTTGAACCGAAAGGCGCTTGAGAGAGGATCTAGGTCAGGGCCTTCCCAGCTGTATTCTGTGGAGCCTGAGGGCTCTGCAGAGGTGCTCCAGGGGCCAACATCAGGCTGAGAGCGCTCTCAACAAGGCAGGAAATTCTGCCCTGCTCCCAATGGATCACCTCTGCTTCTATCTACGGGATATATTGAGGTTCCACAATTTCTCTTCAAAACATTTGGCTTTTCCAAAGGAAGTTTAAAAAA
>NW_023270839.1:32944437-32960578 GCF_011800145.1 Mirounga leonina | reverse complement strand
GAAAGAAAGAAAGAAAGAAAGAAAGAAAGAAAGAAAGAAAGAAAGAAAGAAAGAAAGAAAGAAAGAAAAAAAGAAAAAAGAAAAGAAGCCAGGCACAAAGGACCACATATCACATAATTCCTTTTATATGAAATGTCTGGAATGGGAAAATCAATAGATACAGAAAGTAGACCAGGGCGCCTGGGTGGCTCAGTTGGTTGGGCAACTGCCTTCGGCTCAGGTCATGATCCTGGAGTCCCTGGATCGAGTCCCGCATCGGGCTCCCTGCTCAACAGGGAGTCTGCTTCTCCCTCTGACCCTCCCCCCTCTCATGTGCTCTCTCTCTCTCTCATTCTCTCTCTCAAATAAATAAATAAAATCTTAAAAAAAAAAAAAAAAGGAAGTAGACCAGTGGATGCAAGGGGCTGGAAGGAGTGGGGAATTGAGAAGGACTGGTAATGGGTACAGGATTTTTCAAGGGTGATGAAATGTTCTAGAATTGGATAGACAGTGGCAATGGTTGCACAACCCTGTAAAGATACTAAAAACCACTGCACTGTATACTTCAAAAGAGTGAATTTTATAGTATGTGAATTAAATTCTCATGTTTAAAAAGTGAGTGACCTAATCCAAACCTGTCATTTGTTAGCTGAGAAAACTGAGGTCTAGAAGGCTGAAGAGACCTACTTAAGACATGCACACCTTCAAGGAGCAAAGCCCAAAGTCAAAAGCATGTTCCTCATCAGATCCCAGACTTCATGATAGAATTGCAAGCAGGTAAAGGTTTCCTGTGTCCCTCAGACTGCATGAAAGAACTGACAGCCTCTATTGCCTACCTAGAAGCCTGGCCCTACACAGAAAGAACAAAGGCTCCTCCCCACATCCCTCCATCCTGTAACTTTACCCAACATTGCTGTGATGAGAGCAGGAGCTAGACCGGGATGTGAACACACTAGCCCCGTAGGATTGTGTAGGCTTGTGCCCAGCCAGAGAAGCAAGTGTGAGCCCGTGTTCCACTCAGCAAACCTTGGCCTGGATGCGAAACTGGGTCTACACTGATGCTCACCAGCCCTGGTCCCAGGACCTGCTCAGTGTGCAGCTATGTGCAAACTGCTTCATCCCAAAGCTGCGTTCCTTCTCTACAAAATGCACTTAGTCATAATAATAACGTTCAGGTAACTAATAAGGTAAAAGATATAAAGTTCCAATGCAGGCATTATTATTTTTACTACCATTCGAAAATGTCTTAAAGGGTCTCAATGCCCAGGGTTGGGCTCTATTTTGCAGTGGTCACTTCTCGGGGAGAGATTCAGAATTCCATGCTAGACGTGACCTAGACCCACATCTAAAAGAGAGAGGGCTGCGGCAGGAAGAGCTCTCATAGAAGAATACAGTTTCCTTCAGGATATCAAAGAGTTCATTCTTTCAACACAGAATCTCTCTTCCACATCTTTCTGCCTTAATTTTTTAGAGCTGTGGCCAAAGGACCAAGGAGAAAGAAAAAGTCTGACAGGCCAAATTACACAAGTGAATCTGAGGTCTGGGAGCGGTGTGGTGTTGGGGTCAGGGCAGAGCCTTCAAGAAGGTGGTGATGCTTGATCTGGCTTTGGAAAGACACAGAAGAAAAGCCCACAGGTGGCAAACTCGGTGGGTGGGCCACAAGGAGATGCTGCCTGGTTGCGCAGAGAGAAAAAGGGCCGAGTTCTTGAGTTGGCCAATGATAGTGGGAAGAACCAACACAGAGATGAATTTGACGTTCCTTAGACCACCTCCAGTGCTCTCAACTGTCCTCCCAGATATAAGAGGGACTGACCAAAATGCCAAAATGCCAACTCTCCTCCCAGATATAAGAGGGACTGACCTGCAATCCTCAGCAACTTGCCCTGGGAGGAGGACAATAACCTCCATCCAAAGCCACATGGCTTTCATCCACAATTCTAGAAAATCAGTCGAATAGATGCATTTCTATTATAGTGAGGTATCTAGTAAGAACTCACTAATTTTAAGGAATTTTCCCTAAAGAAATGTGGGCCACAGTTTCACTTCAGTCAAAAGAGGCACGAAGAAATCCATGCTCGGGAATGACCCAGATGTTCAAGCTCCCAACGATCTGGCGTTCTCGTGAATGTGAACAGTGGGATGAGGAGAGGACTAGGGGCATTTCCAGGCATCATGCATGTGTTTTTTGAATAAACAAAGGGACGAAATCCAGCTCAGACTCAACTGGAGCCTTTGTATCATAGATTATTAAACCTCTCGGTAGGAACCATACATATCATGACATAGAATATGCTACCTGGGCCTTCGTTAGCTGCAAAAAGAAGACTTGTGAAACAAAACCCAGGCCTCCTATTTGGGGGGTTGGAGAATGTGGAGAAAATCTGCCCTAGCCACCCCAACTGTCAGGTAGTGAGCTTCAGTTTTGAGCAGTTTTTGTGGCAATTTACACTCACATTTATGAAAGTAAGCCCCCAAGTTCCCACGGGTGCACCCAGGGGTGCACAATCAGAGAATGGAATTATTTCTTTGGTTAGGAGAAAAGAACTGCAGAGGTTTGCCCAGGCTGAGAAGGGAGAGTATCCTCTTTCCATGTCAGCCAACGTCAAGTTCGCTGACAAGGAAAGTCCACAAACTATAGCTCAAGGCCCCTGAGCGTGGGGATTGTGTACATCTCATTGTGGATGGACCCCCAATGCCCAGCGTGTGCTTGGCCAATAAACGGAGCTCAAAAAATCATTGCTGAATTCATGAGTAAATGAAGGATCATGGTGCAGCATTAACTTCAGGTATGTACACATATCCCTGTGAAATAGAATCACTATGCTGGATCATGTAGAGATAAATAAAATCTATGTGGTGCCTTGAAAGGGTTGAGTACATAATTTACTTGGAGTGTGTAAATGATCGCAGCACGTATTCCTCTGCCTGGGGAGAATGCAAATCAATCTCCTTCATTTTCAAAACGTCAGTTCAACTGCTTGGACATAGAGCGGAAACATGTGGAGCCACAGAAATGTGGGACTCCAGGCATTTTGTCTGAGAAATCAACTGAGAACTGACAGAAATCTATAACTTGCCAAAGATTCATTTGAGACCCTGGCTCTCTCAGACCGAGATAATCCAAGGACATGGAAAGAGGGCTTCGTTAGGCTGCCCTATGGTAAGTTAGATCTGGGTGTCTAATAGACTATCCATTGGCCACATGTGGCCACACAAGTTGAACATGAACAACTTAAACCGTGGCTAGTCTAAATGGAGATGTAAATGTAAAATATGCATCAGATATCAAAGATTTCATATTGAAAAAAGAATTTAACATATCTTATTAATGTTTTATATTGATTACATGTTGATAAAATTTTGTGTAAATTTGTATATATACACAAATACATATAAATATATTAAAATGTATCTATAAATATATAAATTTACTTTTTTAATGTGACTACTAGAAAATTTAAAATTGTAGATGTGATTGATAATAGCCAAAAGATGGAAGCAACCCAAAAGTCCATCGATGGATGAATATGTAAACAAAATGTGGAATATACATATATGGAATACTATTCAGCCTTCAAAAGGACGGAAATTCTGACACATGCTGTAACGTGGATGATTCTTGAAGACATTAGGCCAGGTGAAATAGGGCAGTTATATAAGGACACATATTGTATGATTTCACTTATATGAAGTACCCAGAGTGGTCAAGTTCATAGAGACAGAGCAGAATGGTGGTTACCAGTTTCTGGGAGGAAGGAGGAAGTGGGGCATATTGTTTAATGGGTATAGTGTTTCCATCTGGAAAAATGAAAAAGTTCTGGAGAAGGATGGATGGTGGTGACGGTCCCACAACATCGTGAATGTACTTAATGCCACACAACTGTATACTTACAAAAGGTTAAAATGGGAAGGTCAATGTTGTGTGTCTTTAACCACAATTTTTAAAAAGGAAAATAAGAATACAATTAGCTGAAGGGACTTTTAGTGAGTTCCATAATTAAAGAAAAACATTTTTTTACATCTTTGGTTTCCAAGTCAATAAAAATGTTTCTTCACTGCTTCTCAAACTTCAGCTCAAGAATCTCTCTACAATTAAGGGAATCCATCACTGATTAGGTAGCAGAGTTTTCTAGGTCACTCAGAAGGCAATTCCCAGGTTCACCCTTCATGGGCCTGGTGAGCCAGGCGTCCCCGGAGGCGAGTGTAAATGAAATTATGTGAACGGAGACTTCTGGTTTGGCGCTGGGAAAGAAGGAAGGAGCGTTTTGTTGTTGACAGCAGAGTATACTAAGAGAAAGGAGAGAGATGAGAACAAGGAAGATTGTCACATGGGGCCCGTTCTTTGCCAGGCCTCTTGGGACTCCAGGGCGAGAGAGAAGTTAAGGCAGAAGGAAAAAGAAGCTTTTGTCAAGAGGACCTAGGTGACACTTGAGCAAAAGCAGGGCTGCTTTGGGGCCCAGGGGACAAAGGTGGTTCAGAGCAGGGGAAAGGTGCCTTCTCCGTCAGCGTGGGCAGGCAGAGGGGTCTCTGAGGGTGGCTCTGAGAGGCTGACCTTGCCGCCCGCAGGGGAGACCAAGGAAAGGACAGTGGAGGGGGGACCAGGGCAGGAGGCACATGGTAACTACAGACAGGCAGCTAGTTTGTGGCCCCACAGGGGCCTTCTCTTTGTAAAGTCACAGAAATATTTGGAGAGGCTTGGTGGGAGGCTGGAGGACTCTTGGGAGCATGTGTGGGAGCGAGAACAGGAACTCAAGAGTTACTGACATTAATATGACTTAATTTGTACTCAGACTGGTAAAGCCTGGGAGAGGGGTTATATTACAAGGGCACTCCAAGGGTGCCCCAGTTTTACTCTAGAGGGAAAAATACCCCGTAAATGCCAGAGAATGGTTTGGTGAAATAAATTTAAGTTCCCTGAACAAACAAAAATCCAAAGGCAGAATGATTTAATTCCATTTGAAAGGACTATAAGGAATAACAAGGAGGAAATCCATTATACAGAAGGGATTCTCCTCAGAAAAAGCTCCAAAGCCACAGGCTGGGAGCATTTTTCCCAGGAAGAGAACTTTGACAGAGGAGATCGTGAACTCCAACATTTTCTGATAGCATGCACATGACCCTGCGTTCCCGGCCACACAGGCAATAGGACCAAAGATACTCATCCCATCTAGCACTAGTGCAGCTGATCCAGGGCCAACCAAACCCATGAGCTGTGGCCAACTTGGAAACTTACCAGAAGTAACTGTATTGCAAATAATGCAAATAAAGAATAAGCCACTGGGGCGCCTGGGTGGCTCAGTCGGTTAAGCGACTGCCTTCGGCTCAGGTCATGATCCTGGAGTCCCGGGATCGAGTCCCGCATCGGGCTCCCTGCTCGGCGAGGAGCCTGCTTCTCCCTCTAACCCTCCCCCCTCTCATGTACTCTCTCTCTCTCTCTCATTCTCGCTCTCTCAAATAAATAAATAAATCTTTAAAAAAAAAAAAAAGAATAAGCCACTCAACAGGGGCATTAAAGCAAAAGTAGATATTGAGAGCTACAAGATTGTAAAGAAAGGGAACATCCTTTGTCCCTCTCCCCACATTTTCCTCTCTAGTCCAAGAGAAGGCTATACAAATCCAGACTCCAGAACACTGATTGGGCCATGTTTCCAGGGACCTCGTCCTGGTATATCAGGCAGGATTGTTCTTGACTCGATCCTTCTTGTCTCGCTCCCAGGTGAAGGTAACCAGAGGCATGGGGAGACATCTCACTTTTAATATTTTTCTCCTATTCTCCTTGGAGCATTTCTACCCTTTTGATTGCCAATCTATACTTCTAATAATGTATAGAAAATTGATGTACGCAAATTCTTCTGAATTATAAAAAGCAGTAAGTATAGGGTTTGATGGCTCCTACTGTTTTTAGTCATGATCATCCCCTTTATGATTATCATTATGGTCCTTAACAGAAGTACACTAAAAGTCTCCAAATGGAACCTGTCCTTCTTGAGATATTTCCACATGAAAGAGAAGAGCAAGATGATCAGTGGAAATTGAGACATTCTGTTCTTTGTAGAGAAGGACGAAAGCCAAGACTTCTGCATCTCATCAATGCCCACTGATGCTATTACGTGGATGCTGCAGAATCTTGAACGTCTTCTGAACCACTCAAGAATGCTTAGATTGTGTCCAGTTTATTTGTTTAATGTTAAGTGTGTTTCCTTGTATTTGAATTCTTTGTAAATTTATAACCTGCCTGTGGTGACAGAGTTATTTGATTATGGAATGGTCTCTCCATTAGCCAACCAAGCCAGATACACTTTGATTTTGACCCAGAGCACCTGAGCTTTCATATCCAGCTGGAAAATCCTTCCTGTGCCTGAGCTCCCCCACACCACGCGATCTAAGGGGGGGTCCTCCTGACAACCTTCCTCAACGTGTAAATTAAATCAGAGCAAAACCAGTTCCACACATCATTTTGACGTACATCAAAGTTCTTTGGGGAAATCAGGGCAAAAGCACAACACATGGGGTTCTCCAAGTGGAGCTCACAGCCCAGCCACAGCAGAGCCTCCCGGGGACCTGCTACCTGCTACAGCCCGGCCCATCCTTTACTCGGGAGGAGCACATGGGTCCAACCTCCCCTCATAGGAGTCTGTTAATTTACATTCTTTATTTCTTATATTTTCAATTGAAAATAATTTCAGAATTGCAAAAAGTTTGCAATAATAGTACAAAGAATTCCCATATACCCCTCATCGGATTCCCCAAATGTTAACATCATACCTAACCACACTACAATGATCAAAACAGAAAATTAACCTTGCTGCAGTACTTCCTATCTACACGATCGACCCTATCCATATCTCATCAATTGTCCCACTAATTGTCTTTTCCTGGGTCACATGTTGCATTTGGTTGTCATGTGTCCTTAGTCTGGGGGAGCCCGGGGTTAACCTCTTCAGTTTCTTGCTCTGTGGCCCCAAGTAAAGTGGACACTAGGCGGGCTTTGGGGGTTAGCGGTGGGAGGAGCCGGGGCAGGGCGAAAAGAGACCTTCTGACCAGTGGGTATTCAGGACACCTCCCCCCCCAGAAACCAAAGAGAAGGTTGACTTCACCTCCCCACCATACCACGTGGCCATGAAGCGCCATCAAGGGGCTCCCTTGAGCATACCAGATCTGGAGAAAGTCTTCTGGACTTTCACTCTCTCTTCTTTCAGAGTCCTCGAAGACTACCTTATCACTTATTCTTTTTTTTTTTTTTTTTTGACATATTAGTCGGATTTCCCACAGAGAAATTCCTTATCCTTTAACAATGCTGTTTAAGCAATAAAGACACCTTTGTCTCTCTGTTTTCCCCAACCACAACCAGAATGTAATTATATGTCAAAAAGTTATACTCACCATCCCAACTCTCCCTCTCTCTGTCTCACACACACACACACACACACACACACACACACACACACAATCTTCCGAATGCCTATTATCTTCTGTCATTAAAAGGCAACATGGCAGAGTGGTTAAATGCTACATTCTGGAACCAGACTATCTGAGTTCAAAACCCAGCTTTGCCCCTTACTAGCTTTGTGACCTTGTGCCTCAGGTCTCATCTATAAAATGAGGATAGTCATAGTACAGATCATGCATGCCTGTTAGAAGGAATAAATATCTGCAAAGCCCTTGCAGCAGTTTCTTGGATAGTTAACACTATATGGGTATTTGCTAAATACACATTTACAAATAAAGAGGCCAGTGAGACTGCTTTAACCAAATAGCACCCTTTGTATTAACATGCTATTGGACATAAATCTTTCTAAAGTGTAGATTGGTCACATCTCTGATATCGTTAAAGCTCTTTGGTTGTTGGCAGTGGTCCAAAACTGGCAGTTCCCACATGGAATCCAGTCGACAAATGTGTATTATGTACATAGGCACATGCATGTTTTTTTCACCTCTTATCAGGCCAACAATGAAAATGAGAGATTTCAGGGGCACCTGGGTGGCTCAGTTGGTTAAACGTCTGACTCTTGATCTCAGCTCAGGTCTTGATCACAGGGTCGTGAGTTCAACCCCCGAGTTGGACTCCATGCTGGGCATGGAGCCTACTTAAAAAAAAAAAAATTTAAATAAATAAATTAATTAATTAAATAAAATAAAATGAGAGATTTCACAGAAAGCAAATTTCTGATGTTTCTCCAAAATTCAGACTTCTCCACGTGGAGCTATTATCCCCCCAGAACAAGAGCCTCAAATGGAGCTAAACAGAGGTAAATCTCCTGAGGCAGGGACTGGATGGTGTGGTCAGCCACAGTCCCCACCCCTCCCTATAGTTTCACTGACACTGAAGGGTGAGTGAAATGCCATACACGATTCTGCATATACTGTTGTTTTTCTTATAGTAGAGAAATGGTTCTCTTCACCTCTATCAGGAATAGAACGAATAGTTTATGAGGGCCACACCTGAAGAAAAACATGAGAGTGCACAGTTCTTTGTAGGCATGACATTTTTTCCTACACATTTTATAAGCAAATTGTGTCAGATTTGAAAAAGCATAATCAAAGATGCCTTTTCTCATACAGGACCTCTTCATTCACTGTCACCTGGCCATAGTAGGTATTCCAGCGTGGGACCCTTGGTCCACAGAACAAAGCACCAGTATTCAGACCCCTCATGACTTCATCACTGTGGACCCCCTCAAATTTACTTCCCTATGTACACATACCCTATATTCAGCAATTCTGAACTTTGGTAATGTGACTCCATGTCTTTTTTTTCTTTGATGTCTTATAAATGGAACATCTAGCTACAAAATTTTAGCCTGCTGTTCAATCTTAAACCACTGGTATTCATCAACATCGTACATTCCAAAAATACTCATTAAAAGAAAAAAAGAAGATAACATTTGGTTTAATCATGTAACCAAAGTCATTTTGATGATAAATCAAAGCTATACAATCGAGAACAAAGAGTACCTACAAATCTTCAAGCATAATTCATCTTGACTACAAAACAGTAAAAACATTCATAAGGAGTGCAAATACAATCCCATATGCCACACAGTGATTTAATAAACTGACATATGTTATTATGAATTGGAAAATATATGTGACAGTATATATTTTGAATAATATTAGTAACATGCTGACATTTCCTCCTGGAGGATCAGACTATGTATATATTACCAGAGTCATCTTAGCCCAAACAAAATTGATCCTGGTTTAGGAAAGATCTTTACTTGGTTGAGAGTTTCAGAGAGAATGGAGAGGGTGCTGAAAAGAATTTTTTATTTAATGGATATCTGTGGGAACAAGATGGTTACTAGTGGTATTTTCCACATGTCAGGTCCGTCAGGCAGCGGAAGAAGCCCAGGAACAGGGAGGGGAGGGGATGGAGAGTCAGGGACAGCTCTTATCCTAGCCCCTGGCAGCTGGGTGGCTTAGCAAGGCGACAGAGTATGACAGAATCGAAGCTTCAGTAGGTCCCTGAAAGACATGAGACCTGAAAAAAAAATTCTCTCTTCATATTCACACACTTACTGATGCACATATATCGTTTTTAAGTTCTCTGGTTTTCACATGAGGAACCCGAGTCCCTGAGAATTTGACTTGCCTGAGAATGCACAGCTAGCAGGAGCTCAGCTATTGGAGCTCCAGGGGCTCTGATCACTAAGCCACGGTCACATCCCCTCCACCCCCCGCACTGCAATGAAAGGGGGACATTTCGAAGTTTCAATATTTTACTAATTTTTCCTCTCATCTTAAAAATTATTTCAGTGCCAGAAGTCTATGATTCCTTTGACCCTGGATGACAAATTATACAGAAGTAATGTATGTCTCACATTTGTAACTAATTACACCATTTATTGAGCACCTACTATGTACCAATCACGTAGGTATGGCATCTGGCTTCATTCTCATCATAATCTTATGAGGTAAGTACTATTATCCCCATTTTACAGGTTAAAACACACACACACACACACACACACAGGTTCAGAATGGTAAAATAACCTGTCCATGTGACATCATTCCTAAATGGTAAAGCCAGGATTTTTCAGGTTTCTCTGACTCCAAAACCAGTGCTCTTTGGACTACATTAAACTGCCTCTCCAAGTAAGATAGCATAATAATTGTGATTCTTCATTGACATTTACAGGCCAGGCCCTGGACCAGCCTTTACCACAACACTGTGAGCTACCCGTCACTGCCTGTTCACGTAGATGGAACAGACCTTCTCAGAGAGGCTGACTTGCCAAGGTGCCAGAGTCCATATTAGAACAAGGGTGTTTCGGGGTCCAAAGTCAGGCTTCAGGTGACCTAGAAGGGCTAGAGGCCTTTTTAAAAAAATTATTGGGGTTTTTTTTTAAAGATTTTATCTATTTATTTGACAGAGAGAGAGAGCACAAGTGGGGGGGCAGCAGAGGGAGAGGAGAAGCAGGCTCCCCGCCGAGCAGGGAGCCCCACACGGAACTCAATCCCAGGACCCTGGGATCATGACCTGAGCCAAAAGCAGACACTTAACTGACTGAGCCACCCAGGTGCCCCAGGCTCAAGGCCTTTGGTGGAACATTCTAAATGTAGCGAGCAGGTAGCCTAAATGAGTGGTTTTCAAATTTGACTGCATTTTGAATCAGCTGCTTAGCTTTTTAAAATTCCATTGCCCATATTGTTTAATGGATACAGAGTTTCTCTTTGCGATGATAAAAAAAAGAATCCTGGCAATTGATAATAATGATCATCACACAACATTGCAAACACATTTAGTGCACTGAAGTGTAGCCCAGTTAAAAATGTCTAAAATGATAAACTATGTTGTGTATATTTCACCCCAATAAAAAAAAAGAATCCATCCCGCAGACCTTAACTGCTAGGATCACAAGGGCCAGATATCAAGGCGTTTTTAAGCTACCCAGTTGCTTCCAATGTCCAGCTAACGTTCAGCACCGTGACTTAGAACTGTGCTCCTCAAACTTCAATATGCCTATGAATCACCCGGGGACTTTGTAAAATGCAGCCTTAGACTCAGTGGTCTGAGGCGGGGCTTGTCATTCTGCATCTCTAAGAAGATCCCAGGCGATGTCGCTTTACTGCTGCAGCAGCTGCTGGTCCATGGACCACACTTTGAGTAGCAGGGCCTCAACCTGCCTGCACGTTAGAACCCCCTGGAGACCATTTCATTCTCCCAGGAGTTATGTGGAACTCCACTTCCCTGGGATGCTAATAGTTTCATGCTAAAAGATTCTGTGGCTCACTAAATTCAGGAGAGATTGAGTTGGCAAAGCTAAGGAAGTGTCTTCTCGGATGCTTTGGTGCGCTCATGCGTGCTGTGAATCTTCAAGAGGGAGGTGGATCGTGTGCAGCGTTTCCCAGACACGTCAGCCCCAGGAACGTTTAGCAGAGCAGAGTCAAGGGCGGCAGCCGCTCCCGTAACACTGCCGGGGATGCTCTGGAATCGGCTTCTGGTGCAGGCAGACACACCTTGGGCCAGGCCCAGGGAGGGTGGGTCTGACAGCCAGCCACCAGGGAGTGCCATAAGGAAAAGGTAGAGAAACATTAGTACCCAGGGCCTGGGCAAGCCAGCAGGGTGTTGTTCTACTCATGGTCAAGTTAATCGACATGTCTGATCATGCCACTGCCCCGCTCAAACACCGTCAGGCACAAAGCTGCCCAAATGATAAAGACCATCCTCCTTCCCCTAGATCAGATTCCCACCCCCCAAACAACCTGGCCCCTACAACTCTTTCCAACCTTTGCCCACTGTTCTGTTCATATAACCCATGGTCCAGCTAAGAAACACTTTTGTCTCCCCATACATGCCTCAACCAATTCCCAGCCTCTCTGCCTTCCCCTGGAGTGCCTTCACTACCCTCCTCAGCACCCCCACCCCACACATACACCCCAGCTCATGCTGCAAATATCTGACCTTTACAACTGCCTCATCCCAATATTTACCTCCACATGAGATCCTCTGGGAGTCCTCCCGCCAGAAGGAACAGCTCCTCCCCCTGCTTGCCTCCTTGACATTAGTGTCCCTTTCTATCACATCTTGCAGTTTTCTGTATATTTATTTGTCCTGTCTCCTACTAGACCCTTCGTGGGAGAATGCTTTATCTCCTTCACAGCACGGAGCCTGGCCCATGGCAGGCTCTCAGATATATATTGAATTAACTAATGTATTAAGTAAGCAAGCTAAATAGCAAGAGCATGGGCTAGAATGATAGCAACCACCACCACCACAATCATGCCTCTATCTGTGGGGCCTTTACACCTTACATAGCTCTGTCACCAACATTAGCCAGTCAAGTCTCACGGATGTCTTTGGGGGCTGGCGGGATAAATCCCATTCACCCTCATTTGCAGGCTGGAGGTGAGGCTCTAGGAGGCTCACTGACTTGCCCAAAGCACCACAACTGGCCAGAAGTAGGGCTGGGATTGGAATCTGGTCTTCCAAATCTGACCCGATTAAACCATGTTGCACAAATAACAACACTTTGGTCCATTCTGACCTTTTCATGAAAAAATACACAGCAAGTGTGCTTTCTGCAGCTCCTGATCCAAACTAGCAGGAGGGCAGGAGGGAATGGGGTGGCCATCCCTGTGGGGTCTCTTGGCCCAAAGAGTCTCCCCATGAGCCCCCTAAGCCTTTCTTTCCTGCTGTTGGCAGTGCTAGTCCTGGGCCATGATTAGCCCTCTGCCTCCCTCTTCCCCCCGAAGCCTGCCACAGACAGGTTTTTGCCCTGTCTGTTCTCCACTCCACTTACAAAAAAAGAAGGGGTTCTGGTTTGGCTTAATTTTAGTCCTGGAAATGGAAAAACACAGTTTGCTTTTGGTTTCTAACCAAAGGGGCTGCAAGGGTTTAAACCAGCTGACACCTACAAGTCACTTAGCACTGCCCCAGGTGCCTGCCCTGCTCTGGCCGGGGTGCTGAGGACCACAGGCTCCACTTCCCCTTACAGGGCCCTGGTGAATTCCACTCACTCAGACCTGCGCATCACCACTTCCCTTCTCCTAGGAGGCCTACTTCCTTCTGAAGACGGTGCAGTGAGACAGTATTGCCAATCTGTGAACCCACTGAGCCTCTAACAAGCCCAAGGGGCTCCTCCCGGGTTTCGATGAACCTGGAGGTGCATCCCTCCCAGGGCCGGGACTAGGGTCAGGTGAGTGAGGCATCTTCCCAGGCAACATTTGAGGGGGGTCCTGAAAACCCAGTCATCAAGATATAGAATACTTGGGCGCCTGGGTGGCTCCAATAAGTGACTGCCTTTGGCTCAGGTCATGATCCTGGAGTCCCAGGATCGAGTCCCGCATCGGGCTCCCTGCTCGGCAGGGGGTCTGCTTCTCCCTCTGACCCTCCCCCCTCTTGTGCTCTCTGTGTGTCTCTCTCTCTCAAATAAATAAAAAATTAAAAAAAAAAGATTTTTAAAAAGATATATAATACTTAAATGCCACATCAAAAATCAAGATTAATGCAAGAAAATCCATGATGAAGAAAATATCAAACTTTTAAATAAATATAGGATCGCTCTTACTGATTTTGCTTTTATCTCAGGCTCCCATACGGCTCCACGTGGCACCATTACTAATCTTGTCTTTATTGAAAAGTTTGATATTTTGTTCAGCATGGATCTTTTACACTAATTTTGATTTTTAGAAATATTATCTATGTTGATTACTGTGGCTTTAGTGCCTCTTAAATTTTGTGCACAAGGCAAGTACCCCCACCTGCCTCACCCTGAACCCAGCCCCCGTCTTCCTGTTCAAGCGTCAAGTGGCTTGTTTTGTTAGAAACCATGGCATGGGATGCCTGGGTGGCTCAGTCGGTTAAGCGTCTGCCTTCGGCTCAGGTCATGATCCCAGGGTCCTGGGATCGAGTCCCACATCGGGCTCCCTGCTCCGCGGGGAGCCTGCTTCTCCCTCTGCCTCTGTCTCTTTCTCTCTCTCATGAATAAATAAATAAAATCTTTAAAAAAAAAAAAGAAAGAAACCATGGCACATCCCCAGGTCAAGGCTCTGACAGTGACAGCAAAGGGGCAAAGCCACGTTTTCCTATAGCTTACCCAAGAGTCCCTTCCAAAGTGTTAATGACCATGGTCATTTGGCCTCAAGGGCAATGGTTCTAAACCTTAGCTGTACATTAGAATCACCTGGGAAGTTTTTAAAAATTCCAGTGCTCACTTACACCAGAATCTCTGGGAATGGAAAACATTGGTAAGGTGACCAAACATCTGTTTGCCCAGAACGAAAGGGTTCTTTGGGATGTGGAATCTTCGGTGCTGGAACTGAGATGACTGGTCACCCTAGTCGATGTTTGCTTCTCAGACGATCCCAATGTGCAGCCATAATTGAGAATCACTGATGAATAAATACTTCTAGTGACAGGGAGCTCACTACCTAAAGACAGCAGCTACAAATTCTCAAACCTTGGGCACCATCTATTTCCCTCCCCCACAAAACGTAGGCTGTGATAGAAATAACAGGAAACCACAGACTGAAGGCTCAGAAAGCAATGAGGAGCAGAAGCAAGTAAATCTAAAATCCAAGAGCCAGCCGGCCAGGAAGTCAAGTTTGGAGGCAAAATTACATATTACTGGGGACAATAAGGTATGTAAGTGATAGAGACATTCCCACTTAGCAGTTCTGGCCCAGCTCATATCAAACCTGGGGTGGGGCAGGCAAGAATGTAGGAGAGAGTGGGAAGGAGAGTCAGCTGGTAGATTAAATGTCATAAGCAAAACCCCAGGTCGGTATCCACATCCAAATATTACTTGGCCACAAACTCCAATCAGCCCTTTTTTTTTTCTGACAAGAAAACTCTTACTCTTTGACCTCATTGCTGTTGTGGTCACAATCAGAGGGTTAATTGAGTACAATAAAAGATACATTCGAGGAGACAGCAGTAAATTAAATTAGGGGAAAACATTCCCACGGTTTTGATTTACTTCACAGGAAGAAACAAAATATTGGACATCTTCTATTATTTCACTCTTGCCTGGAGGGTAAAATGCAAGATAAACTTGCAGAAAATTCTAAAAAGGTTGCTATAATCCCTAACCATCTCTGGGATGATGTTTTCATTACTGAGAAGAAAAGGTTGTCTTTAAAATGCAAATGCATGCTTGGTAATCCTCTCAAGAATCTCACCATTTTGGTTCTGGGATTTCTAAAGAGAACTGCAAAGGAGGCATTGACTTTTTTTTTTTTTTTTTTTAATTTTTTTAATTGGGAAAGTTGTTTTTACGCCAGCCTGCTTCTCCTGTGGCATGGAGCTGTTCGCTGCTGCTGACATCTACCGAGGGACTGTGAAATAGCATTTCTACAAGTGAAGGAAATTCAAGCTCCTCTTGAGAAAGCAAGGTCCCTACCAGATAAGGCCGTCTGCAGCGCATCACGGACCTCTGAGCAAGCACTCGTCCATTTCCACGGAAGGTCAGGATCCTGGAACACTTACTCAGGCGGCTGGCAAGGAGGGAATGGGGCTGCAGCTGCTGTGGGGGTGGAGATTCGCATCTCAGGGCTCTCTGCAGAGGAAGAGGATCTGACATTTCTACGTGCTGAAAGCGTGCAGGTGCTGGAGACCAGTTTTCACACTTAGTCTTCAAAACAGGCCTTCCAAATCAGTGTCATTAACCCCACGGTCCAGATGTGAAAAGTGAAATTCAACAACATAGCGTGGCTTGCGTCCAGCCACAAAGTCAGTAAGTGGCAGCACGGGAATGGACCTGGGGCAGCCTGACTCCATCTGGGTGTCCCTGTCCGTACCTCCTGTCCCCCAAGAGAGCAACACCATAGAGCCAAACCGGACCCCTAATATCCCAGCCCTAGGAAATAACTTCATTCCTCTTCATCCCTGGAGAGCCCTATGGATCTGTGCAGGACAGAGGAATTTAAACTCCGGTGAAATCATGACAGAATTTCCCCCCAAATTATTATTTTGTTAATGACAAAGATAAGCCACTAGAAAAAAATGACTTCTGCACCATTAACTCTGAGATCTGAGTCAGATGGCAATTATATTTGGAATATCATGGGGTTATAGAGGTCAGGTTCCCCTTCACTTTCATTTCCTTCTTACATGTGACATTTTTAGAGAGTTGCTTTTATTTGTTTTATCATTAACCGTGTGCCTTAATCATGGCCTTTGATGCAGAGCCTGCTTCTGGGCACACTCACTTGTAAATAA